>NW_027280154.1:27500-142835 GCF_046629955.1 Centroberyx affinis
AGAAGGAACTGGGAGTTCAAAATAACTGACAAAGAAGAAGAGACCTGAGCGTGGAGCGGGCCGCTCTGGACCCCCCTCCATCGGTCTGGAGGTTTTTCCAGAAATGCTGCAGCAGTGTTCACTGGGTTTTGGAGGTTTTGGAGGTTTTGGAGGTTTTGTCCGGCTTCAGGCTTCGCTGCAGTTTGTTCTTCCACTGTTGAACAAATGAAAGTGAAAGAAGCTCTGGACACCAGGAGGGAGCGGATCAGTCCTCCAGAGCAGAGAGAACACACAGACTGATGCTGTAGAAAGCCTGAAGCCTCAGCAGCACAGAGACAGTGGAGAGACTGGCTCTGATCAACATGATACACTGTGGACCATCTGAAAATATTACTGACTGTTCCTTTAATTATCTTTCTAATTCCTGTTTCTAATCTCTCTCTCCCTCTCTCTCTCCCTCCCTCTCTCTCTCTCTCCCTCCCTCTCTCTCTCTCTCCTCTCTCCCCTCTCTCTCTCTCTCTCTCTCCCTCTCTCTCCCTCCCTCCCCCCCTCTCTCTCTCTCTCTCCTCTCCCCCCTCTCTCTCTCTCTCTCTCTCTCTCTCTCTCCCTCTCTCTCCCTCCCTCCCCCTCTCTCTCTCTCTCTCTCCTCTCCCCCCTCTCTCTCTCTCTCTCCTCTCCCCCCCTCTGTCCCCCTCTCTCTCTCTTTCTCCTCTCTCACCCCCCTCTCCCTCCCTCTCTCTCCGTCTTTCTCTCTCTCCCTCTCTCTCTCTCCCTCTCTCTCCGTCTTTCTCTCTCTCTCTCCCTCTCTCTCTCTCTCTCCCTCCCCCCCCTCTCTCCGTCCCTCCCCCCCCCCCCCCCCCTCTCTCTCTCTCAGATGAAGGGAATGACAGTGAGGTTCCCAGTCCTCCCAACAGCAGCCATCAGCTCAGCTGGAAACAGGGCCGCCAGCTGCTCCGACAGTGAGTCACACACACACACACACACACACACACACACACACACACACACACACACAGCAAACATTTTTGCTAAAAAAAAAAATTGAAACCAGTCCAACCCAAGTGAGGAAACAAGGTGAGTGATCTGACCAAACTGACAGACTTTTCACTTGAGTTAACAGAAATAATATAAACACAAGTTTAAATGACTTATTCAGATGGCAGTGAACACACACACACACACACACACACACACATACACACACACACACACACACACAAGCGCCCTAATTGTTGTTTTCACAGTGTTCCCAGTTCGTAGTGTATCATGGGACCTGCAGACGGCTGTGTGTGTGTGTGTGTGTGTGTGTGTGTGTGTGTGTGTGTGTGTGTCCACAGGGCCCAATCAGCTTTAAGTGTCTGTGTGTCTCAGAAGAAAACAGCAGAAAGCAGCAAGTCAATCTTCTTAATGGAGATTAACACTCTAATGGGAATCAAACACACTAATCTAGTGTGACCACTTGGAGGTGTGTGTGTGTGTGTGTGTGTGTGTGTGTGTGTGTGTGTTTCTTGTTCCTAATTGCTATACAGAAGAATGGAGGCTCCATAGTTTCTAATGAAAGGTCAGCTGGTTTACAGTTTGTCTATCAGAGTGATGCTGTGTGTTTCAAGAGGAGGCCGTGTGTGTGTGTGTGTGTGTGTGTGTGTGTGTGTGTGTGTGTATTGCATTTGGTCAGATATGTAAATTAATTTAAAATTATATTACATAGTACATATTAATATAAAATCAAATGTTTGACATTTGACATGTTTAGTGTGAGATTAGCATTATATTTATGTAGCAAAACAAATCACCAGGAAATCACCAGAAAGTAATTGCTCCTATTGGGTTTAAAGTTCAGTGACAGCAGCGGCTCTTCTAATTCAAATGAAATAAACTTGCTGAGTCGACGCTTTCCCGTTCAGATGCTGCACACTGGACCCTGATTGGACAGATTTCAGTTTCATTCTTTAGTGAGGGAGCCAATCAGGAGCGAGTCCAGCTGTGATGCGTTTCCTGGAGTTGGACTGAAACTGACTGGAAAAAATGAGTTTTTGAAAGTTTTGAAAAATAATGTCTTCATTAAACTTCTCTGATCATATAGTTAGTTAGTTTATTTTTATTTCTGTGTCATGCCAAACATCTGGCCCATCCCACATGGGATTACAGGACCATTTTACAAAACATACATCTTCCGGTGATACATATAAGAGCAAAAAAAAGAAATAAAATAAATTACCACATTATAAAGTACTACTATATTCTTTCAAATAACATATTTGAAATGACAGGTTTCAAATGAACAATCCACTGAAAAGAACTGCTACAAACTTCCAGTTTATCTTGATAAAGAGCTTTTCTTCTTTCTCCAGGTAACGAGCTAATCTAAATGTTTCATAAGCGAACAGCCAACTCAATCTTTGTGCATCATCCATATTTACAAAATCAATATCTGTTTTTATCTTACTAAACAAAGTGTAGCGCAGCATACAGCATATACTGTATGTGTATAAGTAGGAAATTTTGAATTCCTACAATAATCGACCTTTGAAATCAATTCTGAAACGTAACGTACAACTAATGTGAAGCTGCTGATAGATGAAGTGATCTTGACTTTGTTTTAAGAAACAGAAAACCTAGAAACACAGTCAGCACAGTTTACATCTGTGTGTGTGTGTGTGTGTGTGTGTGTGTGTGTGTGTGTGTAGTTTTCTTTGTGTGTGAGAGTGTGTTTACTTGTTTGTCTATCTGGTTTGTCCATGTTTGCTTTTGTCTTTTTTTGTGTGTTTGTGTGTATACTGTACGTGTGTGTGTGTGTGTGTGTGTGTGTAGTTTTGTATTGGTTTTCTGAATGTGTTCAGTGTGTTTGGTGACTTTGTGTGTGTGTGTGTGTGTGTGTGTGTGTGTGTGTGTGGGGACAGTGAATGGAGGCTTGTGTGAGGCGTTGAGGCCTCCTGCGACCGGAGAGGCTGGTACAGAGGGAGGGAGGCCGGCCTTCCTCCTCCTCCTCCTCCTCCTCCTCCTCCTCCCTCCGTCTCTCTGTGTGAACAAACACTCAGGATGCTGTTCAGGCTAAAGCTCTGTCCTCTCAGGATAAATTAAGTCGATAAAAACGCGTCTCGGAGGTCGGCAGGATCCTCGTTTTGTCCTTTCCTCAGGAAGGTAAAGTACAGAGTTAGCTTTGACTTCTTTTCAGCCTGTTGTGCGTTTCTGATTGGATATCGGCGTTCTAAGTTTAAAGGGGAACGCCACCCATTTTAACAATTCACATAATGTTCTTCCTCTGCCTCAGGACAGTTCAGTCTGTTTGTGAACTTGTACCTAATTAATCGAAATTTTATTGAAATCGCAATATGGCCTACTGCAATTTTCAAATCGCAGGAGGCACAATATTTGTTAAAGGTGAAATGTGTCAAAATACCATTTTAAATTAAATATTGTGGTGCTGCAGAGATGTCCTGGCCTACACATCATATTCTACAGACTTAAGAAAACATCTTTGTTTGGTACAGATCCCCGCAAAAATCACACCGTAATCATTTTAATACGTTTTTCAATGAAAATGAGAATAATGATGTAAAAATGATCATTCCCTCTAATATCGCAAATCATATCGCAATTGCAATATCAGTCAAAATAATCGCAATAAGATATTTATTCAAAATCATTCAGCCCTACTTGCACCATCTTAAGTAAAGCTACAAATCAGAGAGAAAACCCTTGAACTTGTGAATCACTAGGATGTAAAATCAGCGGCTGCTCCATTGACAATGAATGGGGCTCTGACTGTGTGGAGCCATAAGATGCTGAGTTGAGTTTTCACACCAAAATTAAGTTTATATTCTGGCATGTGTGTGTGTGTGTGTGTGTTGTATGAAACAGAATTTCAACTCAAAACAACTTTATTAATCCCACTAGGGGCAATTAGTTACGAGCAGTTTATTATATACAGAAAAACACAGTAACATCCAACAACATACAAACAAACAATACACCAAGGAGCTAAAATGTGGAATAAAATCTATAAATAATGTTGATAAATAAACTCGTTAACGCAATAAAAGATCAGATAAAAAAAAACAACCTACGGAGCATTTAAAAGTCGTATTGCAGAGGATTTGATGAATTTAAACCTCATTTGGGTGCAAGAACTAATCTTAAAAAACGAATCTTATGGGTTGACAGTGAATGGGTCAGAGCCCCATTCACTGTCAATGGAGCAGAGCCAGATTTTTTTACATCGCAGTGACATCACACACAGTCAAGGCTCAGCTCTCCAGCCTCAGTGGAGTGGTGTTGACTGAACCGTCCCGAGGCAGAGGAAGAGTATTATGTGGATTCTTAAAATGGGCGGCGTTCCCCCCTTTTTAAAAGGAAGCCGGTCCATTGATGATGATCAGGATAATCGTGGTGTTGTGTTGACAGAAGCTACCGGGTTCCTCTGGTTCAGGGGATTTCTGGAATACTGTGGAGTTTTGACTCCAGGTTGGATTCCAGGCAGGGAATTTGATTCATTTCTCTGCGGAAGTCCGGGAATATCAGGGAATTTTTTACAAATGATCACTTTACAGGAATATGGGAGAATGTGTTTTATTTTTATTCATAATGTTTTCGGGTTGTCCGTCTGTCCGGCCGTCCCATTCTCATGAACGTGATATCTCAGGAACGCCTTCAGGGAATTTCTTCAAATTTGGCACAAACGTCCACTTGGACTCAAGGATGAACTGATTAGAATTTGGTGGTCAAAGGTCAAAGGTCAAAGGTCACTGTGACCTCACAAATGACGTTTTTGGCCATAACTCAAGAATTCATACGCTAATTATGACAAAATTTCACACAAATGTCTAATAGGATAAAATGATGAAGTGATGACTTCATGAAGAGATTTATATCTTTATTTATTATTTATATCTTTATTTATTCATCTAATCAGTTGCTTTTTAGCCAGCATAGCCTCTCGTGTTCTTATCTGTTGTGTTTTTAATGTATTTTGTCATCTGTGTGTCTTGGCTGCTATGACGACTCAATTTCCCTTCTGGGATCAATAAAGTTTTCTATCTATCTATCTATCTATGACATTTTATATCCAAAAGTTCAAAGGTCAACTTCACTGTGACATCATAATGTTTTGCTTACCACTGTAGCTGAGAAATCGATCTTGGGTCATTCTACAGAAACGGTGGAAGTGCTGTCACTTACTTTTGCAGACACCAAAATCCTTTAAGTTGACCTAATAATCACATTAATTATATATGTTCAATAAATAAAGACTGTCCTTGCAATGATAAAACAAAGTTTATTGGCGGAGGCAAACAACCGTGAGGCGGTTATTTCTAGTTATTTTTATTTATTTGAATTTTATTTGATAGGGACGATGCAATTTAACAGTTCCAATACAGAGCATGAAACTGATGTGCTGCACAGAGAGTTTATAGCTATTGCTAATTTTCAACTCTTGTCCCTAGTTGGGCTTTTACATGTACAGTGTAATTAAAATATACAGCTTTCAGTATCATAAAAACACAATACACTACAGATATGGAAATACAATGAAATACACATACCACAATACACCAATACACCAATAGTAATTTAGAGTACAATTAGCTAAAAATGAGTACAGCTCTGGTTTGCTTTTAGCCAGAACTTAACCTTTATTGTAAAAGATTTTATATCTGGAATTGATTAAATTTCAGTTAGTAATGTGTTCCAGAGTTGACAGCCCTTTATGGAGAAAGCTGATTGTCCAAATTTTCCAATTTGTTTCACACACTCGTTGCATCAGACAGTTTTCAGCCCAACTGGAGTGGAAACCAGACTGAAATCCAATAAGGTTTTAGGTCGACATGGAAGCACTCTGACTTGGTCATGGAAAGTCATGGAGTTTCACCTCAGTGTCCTGGTGGAAACCCCGGGAGTGTCCTGTGTGGTTCAGTGGGCAGAGGAAGGCTCACACTGGCAGGGTGTTGAAGTTTTACTGTTTATGCTGACTGTTCACTTTTACCTGATGTGTTGTTAGTAGAAAGTCCCAGCGGAAAATGCTTCATTTCAATCGATCGCTGTCAAAACAATTGATCATTGGAACCGACCCCTAAAAAACAACTACTACTTGTAATGTTGGTGATGTACAAATTGAAGTTTATTCTACCTGTGTACTCACTGGACGTTGGTTTGGATTAGAGCATCAGTTAAGCGCCTAACCTACAACACAAGACTGTTGTAAGTATTTTTTTATGTTTTGGTCACCAGGAACTTGCAGAATCATAGATGAAAAGTGTGATTTTCTCTGGACGGAGCGCGTGCTTTCTGCTGTTTAGGACAGTGGTTCTCAACCTGGGGTCTGGGGACCACCAGGGGTCCTTGAGGGGGTTCCAGGGGGTCCCCAGCAAATGGATGAATTGTTAAACTTCAGCACTGTTTCATTTACAAGAAGTGAACACAATTAGAGAATGTAGAAGAATGACTGTTTTGATCACTGTGATTTCACCGTTATCTCTCTGCCTACAATACAGATAGTCATGGAATTCTGGACAAAATCATATCTGACAATAAAAATATTCTCAGGTTTGGGTCAGAGAGACAAAATCTCATCAAATGGGGGTCTGTGTCCCTAATGTGGACTAAATTAGAGGTCCATGATATGAAAAAGGTTGAGAACCACTGGTTTAGGAGACTCTTCTGGATTTCCCTCTTCAGTTTGGATCAGTCTCTTCTTGTGTGGAGGAGATTTCTCACCAGTGAACAAACTGACAGCAGAATTTAATTTGGACAAACAGGGAGAATCTACAGCGGCTCAGTTAGTGGAGATGAGACGCTCTGCTCTGCTGCACACACACTTTGGGATTTAGGCTGATATGACAGCTGGATTTTTACATAAAGTCTCACAAAGTGCAGATTTAATAGCTTTCTCAATAAGGTTTAAAAAGGATTTATTTTAAAACACTGGACTAAAAAGTACAAAACAAGACGTTTCGGTGTTCATCCAAACACCATCATCAGTTGTAATGAGTGTAGCAGGAAGTAACTCTGGCAAATAAATACACACAAAAAGTCACATGATAGGCACATGGCATGAGGTGTTGAAGTCACATGACTTGTTGAGATCACAGAGTGTGTGTGTTTGCCAGAGAAGAGGGTGTTCCCAGCCGCTTACAGTGATGCCCTGCACTCATTACAACTGATGATGGTGTTTGGATGAACACCGAAACGTCTTGTTTTGTACTTTTTAGTCCAGTGTTTTAAAATAAATCCTTTTTAAACCTTCTATCACCTGGATCTTTTGAAAATTAACTTATACTTTCTCAATAAGGTGCAACGGTTTCCTTCAAAGCTCTTCAGCCTCCTCTGACCCGGCTCCTGTCTCCTGTCTCCTGTCTCCTGTCCCTCAGGTACCTGCAGGAGGTGGGATACACCGACACCATCCTGGATGTGAAGTCCCAGAGGGTGCGGGCGCTGCTCGGCCTGGCCGGAGATTCAGGAGAAAAACCTGCAGAGAAGAAAGCCGAGCCGATGGTCAACGGCACCGAACCGTCCTCACTGAAGGACAGCGGCATGATCAGGTAGATGAGATGATAATAATGATAATAAAGTGAATTTATGTAGCACTTGAAAACTGCTTCTTCACATAAAAGCAATGTACAGTATGAAAGAAAAATAAATTAAACAAGAAATCGAAAGGATAGGAAGAACTAAAAAAGAATACAAGACAGTTTAAGATGCAGTGTATCCTTAATGAGTCTTAAGAGAATTTCAAAGATGATACTGATTTAGCTAGTCTGAGATCAGGTTGTGGCGCAATCTAGTGGCAAACAGCTGGTCAGAGATGAGAAGAAATTAGATGAGATGACATGAAATGAGCCGAGATGGGAATGGATCAGACATGACATGAGATGGAATGAGATCACGAGATGAAATGGATGATGAGATGAGATGGGATGAGATGAGATCAGATGACATGAAATGAGAAGAGATGAGATTAGATGAAATGAGATGAGACAGGATAAGATGAGATGGAATGGGATCAGATCAGATGACATGACAGAAGATGGGATGAGATGAAATGAGATGAGGTGACATGAGAAGAGACAAAATGGGATCAAACGAGATGAGATGAAATGAGATGAGACAGGATGAGGTGAGATGGAATGGGATCAAATCAGATGACATGATAGAGGATGGGATGAGATGAGATGGGATCAAACGAGAAGAGATGACATGGGGTGAGATGAGATGGGATGGGCTGAGATTAAATGAGATGAGACAGGATGAGATGAGATGGAACGGGACCAAATCAGATGACATGATAGAGGATGGGATGAGATGAGAAGAGATGAGATGGGATCAAACGAGAAGACATGACATGAGATGAGACGACATGGGATGAGGTGGGATTAGATGTGATGTGATGAGATGAAATGAGATGAGACAGGATGAGATGAGATGGAACGGGATCAAATCAGATGACATGATAGAGGATGGGATGAGATGAGAAGAGATGAGATGAAATGGAATGGGATCAAATCAGATGACATGATAGAGGATGGGATGAGATGAGAAGAGATGAGATGGGATCAAACGAGAAGAGATGACATGAGATGAGACAACATGGGATGAGATGTGACGGGGTTAGATCAAAAGAGATGCTTAATGGATCCCAGACGGAGACTCGGGTGTCACAACAACGTAAAGAAGTCGGAGAAATACGCACTCAACAACAAAGATCACAGAAGCTAATAACCATCATTAGAAATGAACTAAACATTTGAATTTGAATTTATTGAAAGGAAAGCCCCTTGAGATGTAGCATCTCATTTTGGAGGGGGTCCTATAGACACAAATACAAAACTATAAAACACATACAAACAGAAACAAAACAGCATTACATAACATACACTACAAATACACAGATACAGACGGCTCGCTCACCCTCTCTCGCCCACACACTCAGACCTCAGCTATTGTACAAGAAAAATTGGTTACAATGACCCGGATAATAAATGAATTATATCAGCATAAATAGCAATTGAAGCTGTTTGTCTTCAGTTTATTTGTAGCACAAATAAACTGAAGATTGAAAGTACGCACAAATTAAAAGCATAAACAGGTTGTTTTAAGATAAGAAAATAAAGATGACCTGAAGCAGCGGAAAGAGGTAATAGATCTCAGAAAAGGAGGAAGATTATTCCAATCGGAAGGAGCTTTGTATTGGAATGACCTGCGTCCGACTTCTTTGAAAATTCTAGGGAAAAAGAAGAAGGGATATTGCATATGTCTGAGAGGATATGAAGATCTACATGGAACCAAAAACTGTTTCAAATAGGAAGGGCAATTAAAATAAACACATTTGAAGATGAACAGTGAAATTGCCTTCTAGATTTAGGCTGCAACCAGTTAAGCGATTCATACATGAAACAACTACCAACTATTTGTTGGTAGTTGGCAGGTTAATGGCTGCTGCAGTAGAGAAAACTTTTGCTGTCTGCTGCTTATTGCTAATAAACTAAAGCCGACCGCTTTAAATTTGGAAGAGTCGCACAGTTAAGCAGCAGCTCATTAAGCTCAGTGTCTCAGCAGAGATGGAGAACGCAGCTAAAACTAAGTCTGTGTAAGTGTTAGGGCTGAACAATTCATCGAAATTTTATCGAAATCTCAATATGGCCTACTGCAATTTTCAAATCGCAGGAGGCACAATATTTGTTAAAGGTGAAATGTGTCAAAATATCATTTTAAAGTAAATATTGTGGTGCTGCAGAGATGTCCTGGCCTACACATCATATTCTACAGACTTAAGAAAACATCTTTGTTTGGTACAGATCCCCGCAAAAATCACACCGTAATCATTTTAATACGTTTTTCAATGAAAATGAGAATAATGATGTAAAAATGATCATTCCCTCTAATATCGCAAATCATATCGCAATTGCAATATCAGTCAAAATAATCCCAATTAGATATTTTTTCAAAATCGTTCAGCCCTAGTAAGTGTTAGTAATCTAGTTACTCATTCACTTCCCTGAACAAGGTTTTCCCAGTCTGTCCTGGGGTTCAAACTGGTTATCATCCAGTAATAAGTTCTCTTTTTTTATCCTTCATGCGGCCGTCATCCCCCCAGACTCACCTTTCCTCTTTCTTCTCTCCATCACTCTCTCCCTCTCCGTCCTTCCAGTAAACCCGACATGTCCGACTCGGCCACTGTGCTGGAGGCCTTCAAGTTCATAGAGAGCGCTGCGGCGGACTTCAGCGACGAGGAGGAGGAGGAGGACAGCGAAGGACGGGACAAGACCATCCTGGACTTGGCCACAGTAAGACAGGACACACACACACAAGAACACACACACACACACACACACAACAACACTCACACACACTGGGGGTTATTTAATGTGGGCAGTGGCTCGTCACATTACCAAACAGAACATCGGGCTTAAATCAAATCAGCAAAGATGTCACAGTAAAGTCAGACACATATTTCCTTTGTTGTCCTTGTGATATAAAGATAAAGGAAGCTCACACAAAATGCCTCCAACTTAACAATGATGAACGTGAGCAAATCGTCGCTGCTGTGTCTTACTGCACAACAACAAGCACAAGAAAGCATGACAAAATGCACCCAGTTTGGTAAAAAAAAGAAGAAAGCGGAAAAATGTTTACTGCGCTTTTCAAATCCAAATCCAAATCCAAATTTATTTATAAAGCACATTTAAAAACAAGAACAGTTGACCAAAGTGCTGTACAGTCAAAATAGCAAAACCATAAAACAACACAATAAAAACAAAGACCAGTTTAAAAGACAAAAGGACAAGCAATAAGACCATAAGAAAAAGAAAGGCAACTCTCATACTGAGTTAAAACCCAAGGAATAAAAATGTGTTTTGAGACGGGATTTAAAAACAGGCAGTGTGGGGGCCAGCCTAACATGCAGAGGCAACTCGTTCCATAGTTTGGGGGCTTCAACTGCAAAGGCCCGATCTCCCCTGTGCTTCAGCCTATAGAGCTTGGGACAACCAGAAGCAACTGGTCAGCGGACCTGAGTGACCTTAATGGGACGTGTGGTTGTAAAAGGTCAGAGAGATAGGTTGGAGCTAGCCCATTTAACGATTTGTACGCAAACAATAAAATCTTAAAATCAATCCTAAACCGTACAGGGAGCCAGTGGAGGGAGGTCAGTACGGGGGAAATGTGATCTCTCTTGCGTGTTCCTGTTAAAAGACGAGCTGCAGCATTCTGGACCAACTGCAGGCTTGAGAGGAAAGCCTGACTGACACCAACATAAAGGGCATTAGAGTAGTCCAGTCTGGACGAGATAAAAGCATGTATAACCCTTTCAAAATCACTAAACGATAAAAAGGACTTGACCTTAGATAAGAGCCTCAGCTGGAAAAAGCTAGATTTTATCACTGAGTTTATCTGTTTGTCCGATTTAAAAGTCATACCCAGGATATACAGTATCCCAGAGCTGTTTCTATTGATTTCGAAGGAGTAGTTTGATAATGAAATTGTCTGTAAGAGGCATTTAAATAGACAACCTTTACATTGAAGCAGGCAGAGCCGGAAACTAACTTTTTGGTCTACAGGCCCAAAGTGGGTGGTGCGACTCAAAATTCACCAGCCGCTTTTACTGTTTTGCCATTCAACTGGGTTTTTAGAATAGAGTAGGACTCCAGATGATGGTGGGTTACCTCTGACTACTAACAAAATGTCATCCTCAGCCCTGCATATACCATCTGTGTTTCTGTTTTGAGCCTTGTGAACCATGGCTTCATTTTGGTTGCTTGGTTTTTTTAAATGCAGATTTGGAAGTGCAGCCAGTGTGTGGAAGCTAACTCACAGCATTTCTATATCAAGAACCAAGCTGCTGCTGCTGTGAGCCATGGGATCTTCTTCCTCATTTTGTAACTCTTCACACAGATGGTGAGGAAGAAGCAGTCGTCCACCCCGTCTTCCACGACCTCTGACCTCAGCGACGACCCCGACACAGAGGAGGCCCTGAAGGGGTTCGATTTCTTGGCCAGCCCCGACGAGCTGGACGGATCGCCCGAGTCCAGGAGCGGGGAGGACAGCGGGGACTGGGGTGAGACGAAGGAACCGCGGGGGGCGGGGGCGGGGCTCTTCACAATCTGGATCAGTGGGTTTTAATCATGTGCCAGTGTGACATCAGAGTCTGCAGGTTTTCATTCCAACCAGACGCTACACCTGCCAGTTTCGCTAATTGGTTCCTCCTGGTTGAAGATGCCAAGCTGCTGTCGTGTTTGTTTGGGATGAAAACCTGTTGACTTTTCTCCATTCCACATGACTGAAACCCGCTGATCTAAATCACTGATTCAGTTACTGACTTATAAAGACACCTACAGCCTTAACTTACAGTTTACTGAACATATACAGATTTAGCCGTTGCAGAAGTCCCACTTCATGGTTGCTGAACTCCTGCCGCACTTTGGCTCAATCCTCAAGAGGAATTACTTGGAAACATCAAGTTTTGCTCTCATTTCAGCTCTTGGAATTGCCAGGATTGGTCTTGGTAACTTGTTTTAAAACATAAAACAATTTTAAATAAATTTGGTTCAACTGTATAATGTTAAAAAATGAAGAATCAATGCAGGATAGATGCAGGATGAATGCATGACAGGGGACTTTTAAAAATGGCTACCACTGTTAAGATACCCAGCAAGCATTTCATGGCGACGATGTGCAGGAGGCAGCGGAGTTCAAAGTAAACTGTAACCGGCACAAATTTTTCACAATGTGATATTATGGCGCGGTAAAAATCCTTATTTATCAGCTTTGGAAACTGTTTGGAATTATATCAGAAAGATATTTAGGCCCTGAATCCACAAAACGATGAACGTTATGTCATCTTTCATTTTGGCACTATATTTGGCTTGGGTTTTCAACATTGCAGGCTGTCACATCAACTTCTATTCAAAGTCAAAATGTTGGCTGGGTATACATAGTGTGAAGTGTGTGGGTGTGTATGATATTGGCCTAGAACACTGGATTGGATAAAGGGAAAAGTAAATATTCTAGTTTGATCCATGTACTTGTGTTGTCCAGAAGGAGGAGTATGGCATAGAGAGGAGGGATCAGTCATAGAGAGGTTGAAACGTTTTTGGGACATCTTGAGCATAAAACATAATTTGACTTTTCCTATAACCCTAGGCGGTCATTTTAAAACAGAATTTTGCTTTCTGTAAACCCTTCTAAATCATTTGAAAAGGAAAAAATGCAGGCCCTAAAATCGTGCCCTGTGGAACTCCCATTTAGAAGTTTATTCCTTTTTCTTGGCTCTATTCCCCGGAGTCAGAGTGGTATCTGTAGGGATGTGTATGTCCGCATGCCACAGTAGGTGCAGAGGGCTCTGGCAGGACAGCAGATCAAAACAACCTTCACTTCAGTTCTGCTGCCTGCAGCCAGCCAATCATCTCTAGGGGGAAAAGTGGTAAAATATTAGACTGCTTATTTGTACAAATAAAAATGAAAACACAGAAAGAAGACTGTGAAGGTGAGATAAAACAAACCCAAACATTTTATCTCGAAGGAAATAAAAACAAATGGGTTTGTGAATGGAGCACAAGGCCATCGCTGCACCAGCTCACCCACCACATGCCTCCTCTGTTTGCCAAAGTAGAAAAACTCTTTATAAAAAGTTCCCAGCTGGTGACCTGGTTGCCCCTGCAGTTTACACAAAATCCAATTTTCTGCTGTTACCTAGCAACACATTCTGTTTATAACGACCAATGACAAAAGGCTTCCCCACGCAGTTCGTGATTCAACACTTCACAGACCAGGTAGTCGTACAGAAGGAGTGCTGACTACACTGCAAACACCAGGTTTGTTGGGTTTGTTGGGTTTTTTCTCACCAGATAAAAGCAGTTGTCAAGGCGTTAAAACCAGATTGTGACCAGTTGGTGTAAGTCTCTGTAGCTTTCCCTATTTTCAAAAGCAATAACTTGTCTTAAGCTGAGAATCTGTTGTGGAATGGCAGAAATCAGCTCCTCTTGCTTTTCATCCCCCTCTGTCTCCCTTCATAAACTGTAATAATAGGCCAACTGAGCATACACACACACACATAATAAAGGACAGTTTAAAATAGTCTGTGGCTGGCTCCTAGCCGCTCCGTTATGAAACAGATTCGTCATCCTCTGTGGCTGTGAGCGCCGACTCTGAAGTCTTTTCTTCTTGATCCCACTCCACCTCCTCGACCCAACGCATCACTAGCCCCGGGCTACCAGGAGGAAGCAGAAAACCCATTCTTTCTTTTAATACGCTGTGATCGTGCCTCCAATCATTCCTGCAGACTCCCCCTCAGTGAATTTGCATGTTTTCCATCTTTGGATCCGCTCATGTACCCGTTGAGCATGTGCAGACATTTTCAGCATATTTGATCTTATGAACATTGAAGGCGTTTGCTGTCTGAACCTTCATGCATCGTGCTGCTCTGCTGCTGCTGCTGCAGAGAGACTGAGATGGCTGACAGAGTCATGATCATTTATCATGGAATGTTGTTTGCTTCACTGTAAAAGCTTTTCGTGACTTCTCTATGCGAACCGGTGTTGCTCGACTGCATTAACATTTCATTTGCAGGACTGAGGAGAACCATCAAATTTCATTCAAGCTGCAGTTGACGTTAGCCTGAATTTTCATTTGTATTCCAACCCTTTGTTTGTTGAATGGCACCTTTTTTTGTTGTGTACATTCGTGTTTCCATGTTCACCAATGCAGACACAACAGGCCGAGACATGAATTCCCTCCGTTTCATATCTGTCTGTTCTCGAAGAGAATTTCAGCACTGTTGGAAATTCTCTTCATGACCTTACTGTGTTCATGTCCTCCTCTCGTTCTTAAAGGAGGAGCTGAATGTGTTGTCAATGTTTGGAGTCTGAGTGGGGAAAAAACTTTCCAGAAGACCTTAGTAAACTTGTACTAAGGCGTTGTACACTGCACTGATTAAAGAGGGCCAGATTATATGCCATCCATAAGCAGGATACACTACAGTATAGATATACAGTACTTTTTTGCCCTCACACTTCAGCAATATTACCCATTTTAGTAAATTTTAGAGCGGTAGATTGAAAGTTAGATTCTTAGAAAGCCTTCCTCATTTGAATTTGGAGTGTAGTGGTTATCTGGGTGCGTTTGGTCCCGTCTGGCTCAGTAGACTGTCAAACTAAAATTGGTGGATATGTAGTGCATCCAGACACTTACAACAGGTTTCTGCCCCACCCTCCTCCTCCTCCTCCTCCCCCTCCTCCTCCTGGCCTGTAGAGAAGGAAGAGCAGTCCTCCCTGGGCGAACTGGCCTGGGACGTGGACCAGGGACTGATAGCCCAGCTCAAGGAGCAATACAGGAAGGAACGCAAGGGCAAGAAGGGGGTGAAGAGTAAGTCCTGTACAAGGCCTTTGGTGCATCCTCTCTCTTCAAATCTTTATCTCTTCCTTCTGCCTCTTCTTTTGTGTCTGTCCTCTCACTCCCATGGCTTTCTCTCTTTTTCTTTAACTTTCTATCTTCACCTAGCTTTAAATATCTAGCTATCGACTTAACTAATGGCCCTGCTACACTACAGCCAGCGGGCGCCAGCCATCGAAGGGATTACTTTTTTAAAAGCACTGAAAGATAGTCCATTGCTCGTGTTGCGTCCGGATTGCGTTGCGACCGGATTGCGTTGCGACCGCGTTGCGTTGCTTGGCGTCCGATGGCTGCGTCCAAGCGAAAAAATCTACAAGGTTCAATTCTTGATGGCTCACGCACACGTTCTCCCTCATTGAAATAAAGAGAAAGTTGATATTAGTTGTTTTCTGGTGTACCCATTCACATAAATATCATATCAACACCAGGCACCATGTGGAGCAGGAGAACGTCAGATTTGTTGCTGGTAGTGGAGCTCAAGAGTAACAATCTATAGACCTAACGAACGATCTATCGCCCTAACAATCTACTTATCGACCTAACGATCTGCCTGTTGACTTAACAATCTACTTGTCATCCCAATGATCTCTCGACCTAACAATCTGCTGTCGATTTAAAATCTACCTTTCAACTTAACAATCTACCTGTTGTTGCTGCCTATTGACCAAATGATCTACCTCTTGTCCTAATGATCTACCTGTTGTCCTAACAATCTGCTTGTCAACCTAACAATCTACCTGCTGACCTAACGATCTACCTGCTGACCTAACGATCTACCTGCTGACCTAACGATCTACCTGCTGACTTAACAATCTACCTGCTGACCTAACGATCTGCCTGTCGACTTAACGATCTACCTGCTGACCTAACGATCTGCCTGTCAACCTAACGATCTACCTGCTGACCTAACGATCTACCTGCTGACCTAACGATCTACCTGCTGACCTAACGATCTGCCTGTTGACCTAACGATCTACCTGCTGACCTAACGATCTACCTGCTGACCTAACGATCTGCCTGTTGACCTAACGATCTGCCTGCTGACCTAACGATCTACCTGCTGACCTAACGATCTACCTGCTGACCTAACGATCTACCTGCTGACCTAACGATCTGCCTGTTGACCTAACGATCTGCCTGTCGACTTAACGATCTACCTGCTGACCTAACGATCTACCTGCTGACCTAACGATCGGCCTGTCGACCTAACGATCTACCTGCTGACCTAACGATCTACTTGTTGTCCTAACAATCTACTTATCAACCTTAATGTATGTGTCGATCTAACGATGTACCTATCAACCTAACTATCTACCTGTTCACATAACGATGTAGTTATCAACCTAAGATCTACCTGTCTAACGATCTACTATCTATCGACCTATCTATTGATCTCTCTCTCTCTCACTCTCTGTTACTCTACCTCTCTGTCTCTCTCTTCCTGTCTGTCTCTGCCAGAGGTTTGGTCTTGTGTTAAAAGGTGACTAGGGTAGCAGTGGACTGTGGTAGACGTCACTCACCTCTTTACCATCTCTAGCGCCCCCTGTCTGTGTCTCTGTGTCCTCCGCTTTTTTCTTTTTTCTTGTTTGAGAACAGCTCTGGACTTCTCTTCAGGCTTTCAAATAATTTTTTCCTCTGTTCTTTTATTCTTTCCATCTTTCAATAACCCAGACCTCTTTTACCTTCCTGTTGATTCTTAAGTTTCCCAAAGGAATGCACTGACTTTTTACTAAATTTTGTACATTGGCCAATGCGAGTACCAGTCTAATCCATTGTGCTAATCCATTTCTGACCAATGCAGACTTAGACCATTAGTTTGGGCTCATGGGACAAAAATGATTGCGGTATAATCCATTTTTCTCCACTAGAGAGATCTATCATCCTATTGCGTGTAAAAACGAAAGTCATTTGCTTTACTTTGAGTGGATTATGGCATTGGATTTTCACTTTCAGGCAATTTCTCTGATATTGATCTGCTCTTTTGGTCTCGAATCAGGCTAATATCTGATATCAGTGCATCCCTAATATCCTTGTTCCGTTTTTGTTTCTCCATGTCTTTATGTGTTGTGTTCAGTAATGCTGCGGTGCTGTTTTTAAAACAGTAGCTGCCTCGGTGTGTACACTTGAGTCCATTTCATCTGTTTCTGCCATTTCAACTCTTTACTCTTCATGCAATATTCTGATCTCTGTGTTTACTCTCACTTTTTCCCCCTGATTTTATTTGCCTTCATCTTAGTGTTCTATTCTCTCTAAGCTTTATTCAGCTGTGGAGCTCCTGCATCCATCTAGCAGCTTATTTCCATCCCTAACGCTGCTGGTCTCAGTTCAGATTCCTGTTGTATTGATGACAGTTTGGACTCTGACAGTTCCTTTGCCTCCAGTTTGCTAATATCTGTTCTTCATCTCTCTCCCAACCTCATTTTCCTTGTATTGTTCCTCTGTTTCTCCTCTTGTACCCGTTTTCTCCTCCTCCTCCTCCCTCGATATTTGTTTTTCCTCCTCTCATTTCCATCGCCACCATAAACCCTCTGATCATCTCACTTCTCCCATCTTCTCCTCCTCCTCCTCTTCCTCCACACCAGGACCTAACCGGTCTAAGCTGCAGGACATGCTGGCTAACCTGCGGGATGCTGAGGAGCCCTCCCTGCCCTCCATGCCGTCCCTTCCCTCCATGCAGCCTCCCGCCACGCCCCCCTCCCGGCCCAGCGTCCCCCGGCTCAATGAGCACGAAGTGGGACGTCCAGAAGAAGGTAGGCCCCCTGCCTGGAGTCGACACGCTCATCCAAGTGTCGCAGATTATTTTATTTTAGTCATAATTTAATTTAGTGTAACATTACTGCTTCTTAATTTTTTTAGTTATAGAGTTGAAGTGCCTTCGTTGGTTGTTGTGGGAGCGGAGAGCGTAAATCATTCACGTCCACGTTTTCCCAGCTGGTCTGTAGATTTGAACCGGCAAAAGTAACTGACCTGTGACCTCTGACCTCTGACCTCCCTGTGGAGGGGAGAAAGAGAATTTCCCTACAGGGATCAAAGAAGTATCACATTATTACAGGGAATCAGTTAGTCCTTAAAAAGTCTGAGAAAAGTCTTAATAGTCTAAGAAGAATTGAAGGATTTCATCAAAACGTCCTATATATCTAAACGATAAAATTAAAATAAATTATATAATTTTAAGATCTTAAAGAAAGTATTAAAATGTCTTTAAAAATGTCTTAATTAGAGGTTCACTCCTAAATGAATACAGAACAGGGTTAGTCGTACAATCTGCATCCTGTCTGCTTTTCTAAACACAGCTGGACCTCATTTCCCTTAACAATTAGTTTCCTGGTGTCCTTATTCTCATTCTGGCTATAAATTTTTATTAAATTCAGTTCCAGGTAGCACTGAGAAGGCCTTAAAAGGTGTCAGATTTGTCTTTCTGAAACCTGCAGATGGCTTGTATAATATTATCAGTCTGACCCCGTCCCCTGTGTCCCGTGTGTCCCAGCAGAGGCCATGACGTTCCTGCCGTCGTCGGGGAAGTCCTTCATCCTGGGCCGGGTGGACGAGGCGGTGTCCAGTGAGCTGGGACTGGGAGAACTGGCCGGACTGACGGTGGCCAACGAGGCCGACAGCCTGGCGTACGACGTGAGTACAACTCTCAACTCCAAACTGGCCTGCTGGTGTTTCTGTAGGGGGACGGATGGGGAAGGAGGGTGTAAAAAGAAAGGAGGTGGATGGATAGAAGGAAGGAGGGGGGGAAAGTGGATGGATGGATGAATGGTCACTGGTAAGAACTGTCACTTTTTTAAGGGGTTAGTTTAGGATTAGGGTTTGGGTTTATGGTTAAGATTAGATTAGGTTAAGGTTAAGGTAAGGGTTAGGGTTAGGGTTAAGGGAATGTAGGGAGTGTAGTCAATGACAGTCCTCACAAGTATAGTAATACAAACAAATGTGTGTGTTTTTCAAAGTTAGGGGCTGAGAAACTAATTTAACCTCCATTGTATATTTGATATATATATGCATGTTGTTCATATCCATCTTGGGGGGGGGGGGGGGGGGGGTCGATCATCACCTGAAGTTCATCACTCAGTACCTCTCTGTATATATTGCTTTACAGAGCAACAAAAGACGTAAATACAGAGAAACACAGGAGGTGAAAATCAAGACAGAACAAACATATCATACATTTCAAGGGGATTATTAACTTCATGAAGTCCATAAACAAACCTCACATGTCTTCAAAATCTTCAGGACTTCCCTTAAGAGCGTACAGTATGTAAATCCCCTGAAGACGCTCTGACATAACCAACATCTGTGACATTTAGACAGCTGGATGACATAATATTCATGCACCACGCTTATCCAACTTTTTCATTTTATTAGTACTTTTTTACCTTATTTATTCACCGTGTATGTTTCATTTTTTGTTATGACTGTAATTGTAATCTGTTGGGTGGTTTATATAGTCTAAAATCCAGTATATACATTGGTTAAAACAGATTTTCTACTAAGTTTCTACAAATTTAACTTCCCTATGTTTCAGCTTTCTGCTCCTGGATATTTGATGGATATACATTTGCCTGAAACTGCAAACAGAAACAAAAACAGAAATCAGTAGCAGTCCACATTAGGGTTAGATATAGATATCAGGTCGATATTGGAAGACTAAGATGAAAAATATTGCGATGTATATTAGGGCTGTGCAAAAAAATCAATACAGCTGAGTATTGCAATATTTTTTCCATGATACTGTATCGATTTTCCAGCCCCTCGTATCAATACCTTAAAAAAAAAATATTCATGTTTTAAATGGATTTAAAATGTCCTTAAATTTCCCTCAAATCCCTCTGAATTAAATAGTTTTGACTCAATTTGTCCGCTGAGTTATCACTATAATGTGATGTACATATTAGACTACCCAGGTGGCACACAGCAAGTTGTATTTTCAGCTCTATTTTTACATTTTCAGTAAATTATGTAGAGTATTGCAATGTATCACAATATGTATCGTGATATGTATCGTATCGTGAGGTCCTTACCAATACCCAGCCTTAATGAAGTGACGTGATATATTCTGTCCGTCTCTAACCATTAACCCGTCGGCTCCTCGCTCGCTCAGATCACCAACAACAAAGACGCTCTGAGGAAGACCTGGAACCCCAAGTTCACCCTGCGGAGCCACTTTGACTCTGTGCGCAGCCTGGCCTTCCACCCGGTGGAGCCGGTCCTGGTCACCGCCTCCGAGGACCACACCCTCAAACTGTGGAACCTGCAGAAGACCGCGCCCGCCAAGAAGTGAGCGCTCAGCCTTCAAATATCACCAGTCTGGACGCACCACATATTTCTTTATTTTTACTATTTTTCCACATTTTAGAATAACAGTAAAAACATCAAAACTATGAAATTATGCAGCGACCAAAAAAGTGTTAAACAAATCAAAACTATCTTATATTTTAGATTCTTTAAAGTAGCCGCCCTTTGCCTTGATGGAAAGGCTTTGGAAAGAAATTCATACATAGGACCAACTTCACTATTTATATGTCTAAGAAACTAATTTCAAGCATTTAAGCAGAAGCCTTTAGATCAAAATGGATTTAAGAGAATGAAGAACACAGAACATTCAGTCAGGTGGGTCCAGACTGTTGACGGGTAGTGTATTATATTAATTCAGTCATATTTCTATCTAATACGCTCTAGTGTTGTAATCGGTCAGTGGCGTCACATTTAAATACTCCCCCATTTGCTCCATTGTTTTCATATTTTATTTTGTTTGCTGTGTCCTGTTACTATTTCTTGCTGCAGCGACTCAGTTTCCCCACAGGATCATTAAAGTTTTGACTTAATTTATCTTAAAATATCCACTAAGCCTGTTGTTTTTCTGCTCACTGTTCCTGCTGCTGTCTTCCAGATGTGCTGCTCTGGATGTGGAGCCCATCTACACATTCAGGGCCCACTGGTGAGTTCTTCTTCTATCTCAGCTGCAATGAATGTCATAGAATGCTCAATTCTGATTATTCTGACCAGTCCGCTGTTTTCACATCTGATCATATCGCAGAAGTCTAAGAAGTCTAATCAATTTTGTTGATCTCTAATCAAATTAACTGGCACCACCTTGTGGCTAAGGCTGCACGATACTGAGAAATAATCATATTGTGATTATTTTGCTGAATATTGCAATTGCGATATAAATTGCAATACAGTATACGGACACAGACTTTTCAGTATTTTAGATTTTTTAGCAAATATGAAAGATTTCTAATACAAAAAACTTTTTTACAATTTGCAATTTAATTTATAGGCCAGAAATTGGGCTTTGAGAACCAGAATATCATGTTTAGGAGTCGCCACTCTGATTAAATAATTGCAGTCTCTTATGATTTGGAAATTGAAGTAGCTCATATTGTGATTTTTTATTTTTATTATTTTTTTTATTGTGCAGCCCTATAACTGGAAGCCTTTAAGTTACTTTATAATCCCGTGAAATGACTAATGAGTTTGATATATAGCCTCGTGATAATGTACAGCGAGCCAGTCAGTATTTCAAAATAAGTCTCTTGGAGTGGTCAGGTGACCTCTTGGTGTCGGGGTCTTGATTCACCTTGTTGGGGCTATTCTGCAGTACTGACCAGCTCGCTGCACCTTGTTCCTTACATCCTGTATTTATCAGTAACATTTTCACCAACTCTACCATAATCAGATCAGAGCTTTATGCCCGGACCAACTGGGACAGGTGGAATTTCTCACTTAATTGCTCAGTTGGAGTCAGGCTTGGCTTCCGGATGTTGTCGGGCCACACTCCACTTTTCAGGCAGAAATCGAATGCACAGAAACATCTGAACCAGCCACACAGATGAGTTGAGAAAGTGAAACCTTCCTTCTGTCTGTGTCTGTCCTCCACAGCGGGGCGGTCCTGTGTGTCACCATGAGCTCGAGCGGGGAGCAGTGCTTCAGCGGGGGGGTGGACGCTACCATCCAGAGCTGGAACACCCCCAGCCCCAACATCGACCCCTACGACTCTTATGGTACGCTCCGCTTTGTCCCGCCATGCTGCGTTTTCTAAAGGTTATTCGGTGGGCGTCCTGCTGGCCCAGTACCATGTAAACACGACATCCTGGGTTTGAATCCGGCCCAGCACCTTTGTCACATGTCATCCCTCTCTCTCTCTCTCTCTGTCGTTCCTGTCTCTCTCTACTGTAAAACTATCATCATAATGGCAAAATGACCAAAAAAAATAAATGTTTTTTTCATAATAGTTTGTTTTTATCATAATAGCATTCCTTATTATCTATTATATTCTTCATCTTCTTAATGCTAGAGTTTTGAAAATGCTTGAGTTCAGCAGAAATTTAGCTCTATTCCCCTATTTATTTTGATACGGTCTTCATCTTCATCGCTGTTCCCTCTCTCTTCCTATCTCGTTGCCGCAGAGCCCTCGGTCCTGCGGGGGGCGCTGTGCGGTCACACGGACTCTGTGTGGGGTCTCGTCTACAGCTCCGCCCACCGCCGCCTCCTGTCCTGCTCGGCGGACGGGACGGTCCGGCTGTGGAACGCCGCCGACGTCTCTCCGGCCCTCGCCGTTTTCAACGAGAGAGGAGGTAAGAAACGTCCCTCCTCTGCCAACCAACCATCATCACTACTGACATCACACCATCATCATGATGTCTCATCATCATCATCATCATCATCGCTGGTGTCAAGTAAAATCATTTTCACTGACATCATCACACCATCATCATCATTTCTTATCATCATGTCATATCATCATCATGGTGTCAATAAAAACTAAAAATCTGACATCTCTAAAAACCCTGTTCAGCAATTAAAGGGCTTTAAGTAATCTATAACTTTTATCTGCCTCTATTGGCAACCAATAGGAATTGCAACAACATCGACAGAACTCTGGATGGAGGCAAACCGAATTAGATTTATTATTTATTTACCTTAATTTATGCAGGGTGGTCAGTTGAGAGCAGCTGCCCTCTTTTATCATGACGCCCTGATACAATACACAGTAATACACAAGATGATTAAACAACAGTCAAAAAATAAAACATAAAATCAATGTATAAGACTACATTGAAAAAGAAAAAAGAAAAACGTTATATAAAAACAGGAAGATAAATCAATCAATCAATCAATAAAAATAAGTAAAAGATGAAGCACATTTGCAGATCAATAAAGACAGGACCACTCCACTGTTTCCATATCATTCAATAAAAGCTTAGAATAAAAGCTTCATTAGAGGTGAATCTATGATGTGCTGCTTTCTCTCCAAACTCTCAGTCAGCAGGAAGGTGAGGATCCTGCCTGATCCCTTCAGCCACAGCTGCTCCTTGATATATTTATTTTGTCAGGATGTAAAACAAGTCTTTCCTGAATGACAAAAATGGATTAGATCTGGACCATTTGTCCAACGACCCCAAACTGATGGTCTGAGTCTCTGTTGTTCAGTAAAGCTAATGGACCAAGTTGGTGCTTGTAATTACTAAACACTTAAAAGTTGTGAAGTTAATGGAGAGGATTGCTGCTTGGTATCGGCCAATTTTCAGAATCGGTCATGTTGAAAAAAGTCAGAATCAGCTTCGGGGAAAAGTTGGATAATCAGTTTCTTCCTGCCTGCCTCAGAGCTGGGAGTGCCGACCTCGGTGGACCTGGTGAGCAGCGAGCCGGCACACATGGTGACGTCGTTCAACACCGGACACATCGGCCTCTTCAACATGGAGACGCAGCAGCTCATCCTGAAGCTGGAGTCCGCCGGAACGCCAGGTAAACCAGACCAGACCTGACCAGACACCATGTGAAATTTGAAGCAAGACAGTCACTCCCATATCAATATTGAGAATTACTCTGGCCATTTTTGACCTGGACTCTTATTTTCCCATCTTTGTCCATCATACTGATTGATTCTGATCAAAAGCTCATCACATGCTTCACTCTAGTGACATTTAAAAGTTGAGAAAAGTCAAAAATGTCTTGCCTTGAGGTTTTAAATTTCCTCAACCTTTGCTTTACAGTGCATGTAACAGGAAAGAACTGATACAAACAGTTAAACTGATAATGTGGTCCCTCTCTTATCCGCCCCCACGCAGACGCTCCATGCAAAATCAACAAAGTGCTGAGTCATCCCACCCTGCCAATCACCATCACAGCCCAGGAGGACCGACACATTCAGTTCTTCGACAATAACACAGGTACTAGGAATTAGCTGCAGAGAATGATTGCATGATAATTTGGCAAGGAATATATCATCAAGTCAACTGTGTCATGTGTCCAGAGAGTGTCGAGGTTCACGCTGCGCTCCATTCAAACTTGGACGTTGGAAATTCCCAACCGGTCAGTTGTAATTACAAACAGTGTGCGTTCCAGTGGTCAGGCTCGGAAAAACCAGGAGAGGAACATGAACAGCGTCAAGATTTAATTTGGAACTGAATTTGCCACACGGGTGTTTTGATAGATTTAAGGTCATGTGACGCTGAAAATGGAACTTAAGTGTATTTTGAGCATTATAAAGTTAAAGGTAATTCTGTGTAGCGTTTTCTCCCTGTATCCTGTATCATTTGCATACAGGAGGAGCATTATGGGAGTTTTGTGAAAAATCCCAGCTAAGGTGTGAAGATTAGTATTTCAAGTTAAATGTTCACAATAATACAACTTTTACTTCCTTTTTATCAATTAGGTACTGCTCAATAAAGGACATATTTTGTCGAAAATTATTTCGCAGGTTGATAGTATTCAGCTATAGAGGAGTGACGTAGTTTGATAGTGAACAGTTATAGAGGAGCGATGTGTCTCATTGAGCTTCATCATTACCAAAGAATTTTACCAAAATGGGTAAATTTTTTAATCCATTTTGAATTTAAAGGTAAACTGATCCACTCCATGGTCGCCCATCTGGACGCTGTCACAAGTTTAGCTGTGGATCCCAATGGACTGTACCTCATGTCTGGCAGTAAGTATTTAGCATGAATCCATACATCATCTGTGTTTTTCTAACCAAAGAAGTTGCCAAATTGATTAGTTTTCACGGATGTCCAGAATGGATCTTTCAAGGTCAGAGACGTACAGTGAAGTATCATCTGCATAACGTGACATTGAGTCTTTAGTTAATTTAAATTCAGTCATGCAGATTTAGTTTTGCCGTGTCTTTTGAGCTAACAGCTCTAGTGAAATAACACTTGGGGAAAGTGGACACCCCTGTCTTTAGCATCATTCAGTGATGAATGACGTCACCATTGTGCTTGTGGGTCATGTGACCACTGCCACAGCATTTTTGTCAGAATCTGGATTTTCCCGATACAGTATACCCCACCCACCTGGTACACCAGTCAGGGTACAATAAATGTTAGTAAATGTAAGTAATATATATATAACTAATGCCATATTCACATATCAGAAGAAGCGTAAGAATGGGATGACATCTTGTCACTACAATGTGAAAGTCGCCAGGTGTTAAACGCGTTGGAACATCCGCATCCAAAATCACTTTTATTTATGAATTTAACACAACCACAGCAGATATTGCACACTTTCTGTAAGTAGAGTGTATTAGTATGATTGTATTAATATTACTGCTAATTTAGTTTTTTTTATTACCTTGGATTCCAACATGAATGGATTTGCTGCCATGTTTGCCACCTGTGTGGACACACTTCTGCAATTTGTGACAGTGGGAGATATGTCATACTTGTAATTATCACTAGGAGGATGACGTGAACAGTTTTTCCCGGTCGGCAGCTTGTATTTACAGTAAATCCAATATAATGTGAACACACTATAACCTCTAATACAGTGCCAGTACAACAAAATACACCTCGCTCTTTCTCGGTCCTCATTTGCTCATTTTCTCTGTCCTCCTAGGTCACGACTGCTCGATCCGTCTGTGGAACATGGAGAGCAAGACGTGCATCCAGGAGTTCACTGCCCACCGCAAGAAGTTCGAGGAGTCCATCCACGATGTGGCTTTCCACCCCACCAAGTGCTACATTGGCAGCGCCGGGGCGGATGCTCTCGCCAAGGTCTTCGTATGACCCAAACAACCGGTCTGCAACTAACTGTTCAGCACCAAGGACCGCAAATACCGATGAGCGTCGCAAAGAGGAAACGCCCGTTTTGGGGTGGGTGTTTGTTTTAGCAGGGAGAGTGGACAGGTAGATGAGTTAGTAGCTGTGTGAGTTCTGAGTCTGGATGAAAAAGCAGGGAAGAGGATTTGAGAGGAAAAATTAAATAAGCGATATGCTGGTGGCAGATAACTGAGGGTGACAGCGACCCTTACTGCATAGCTCCCTTAAGATTCGTCAGATCCATCACCTCCCCATCTGACCCGGGCTGGCCTGGGTGCCGAAGCCAAACCCCTGGATGAGACGACGAATGGTCAGCAAACAGGAGGAGCCATTAGTCGGAGCCCTCAGTACCTTTACTAAGGCAGGAATCTTTTGTTTGTATGGTAACAGATAAACGCCCTCTCACTTCACTAACCCATACACAGACACACACACACACACACCAGTTACTGCCTGTGTCTTTTGTTGTTGTTTTGAAATATTTCATGAATATGTGCCTTTTTCTTCAGAAAATACAGACAGGTTATTTTAGGTCTAGTAGAAAAGTAATTTTGCATTTTTGTGCATCACAGCGGGATGGGGTAGTGGCCAATTAAAGAGTTACTCTCTTCCAAAGAGCAAGATAAAGTCCTGTTTTCTTCTGATCCATACAGTTTAGTTTTAAATCAGAGTTGCATATGCATCATGAGTCGTATCCCACAGGACAACATGGAGAGTTGGAAATCCCCCCATTTATTCTAAGTACTCTAACACAGACTGGAGACTGGAGTGCTCCTATTGCACCTTAAGATTACAAGTCATTCTGAAGGGTCAAACTTTCACACTCCACATGGGATTTAGTGGATTTTTGCTCTTACATTACTTTAGTGTGATTTTATTATCTAAATTAAACTCATTGAATTATTTCCTGTCCTCAGAATTGAAAACTTTAAGTTGTGCCTACAGCCTGGAAAAGACTTTTAGTTTTACCTTTTGATTTCAAACCAACTCAGTGGAGAACAGGTGATTGTCTTTGAGTAGTGGCAGTGATCCTCTATTGATCTTTGAGGGGGAAGAGTCATCATGTCTCCTGCAGGTCAGAGGTCAGGGTCGAGCACAGAGCAGTCCTTCTTGAGGCTGGAGCTGGTAGGGGTTCAGTGCCTTGCTCAAGGACACTTCTGCGGGGCGGACACTGGAGATTGAACCTTACAGGACGGTCTCTATACCGGGCCACCCTGCTGTCCCTGCAGCCCTCCGCACAGAAAGGCATTGTCTCTTCGTACCTGTTGGGTCTGTGACAGCCAACAAGTCAGCAGGTCGTCGTTAATAACTGAAGAGTTTCATTCCAAAATGAGATCTCAACCTTTTGAAAGAAGCACCTTAAATAACAAAATTACTTCTGTCATGAAAATAAAACTCATATATTATTTGGTGCTTGGGAGGAGCGTCTCTAGAAGAGCCGGGCTGTGTGTGTGTATTCGTTTGTGCGTTGGTTTGTTGGTTTGTTCATTAGTTTGTGTGTAATGCTTTTTTTAAAGCGCAGTGCTGAGGGAAATCACGGTCTGCAGTATTTAGGCTGCAGAGCCCCGGAGTCTGCAGCAGGGAAATCCAATGTGCGCTCGTACACCAGGCAGTACGGTAGAAATCACACAAGCATCAACCAGCTGGAGGCTGCTGGCTGAACATCCACAGACCAGGAAGTAGCTGCTGAGTTTGTAACTGAAGAGGCTCAGTCAACACAGGAATTAAATATTTTGTTCAGTGATTCTCTGACAGCACTTTGGTGTCAGGTGGAGTTTTAAAGTCAACTTCACTCACTCCAGTCATGCAGATCCCACCCGAGCAGCTAGAGAGCACAAGCGCACTTGTTATAGAAATCATTAGTAATCGGGAGCCCTTTACTTACAGAGTATTAACATTTTAGAAGATGTGTGTGGGCTTTCTTTTTTAATATTGAGCAATGGTGATTTTTTTTTTCTTCCAAAATGCATCTGTAGCGTTTTGGAATGAAACCCTTCAAATATATTTAGAGATGCTAAAGCTTTCACCAAACCACAGTTCTCCAGGTCCAAGTGTTGTGGCTGTTGTGATGTTCTGTTGTGAAAGCTACATAGGACAGCAGTACTGTGACATGTTAATGATAATGTAATATACTGTACCAAGCATCGACCTGTAAACCAGATTGACCTGTTGTCAAGTGACACTTTGCTAGTAGTAGATCAAATAAAGAGTTTCATTCCAAAGTTAAATCTCCACCATTTGAAAAAAATTGACACCTACTCTGCCAAAATGTTTGCTGGCAATAAAGCCCATTACGGATGACTATTAAAGTTTAAAAAAAAATATTTTGAAATACATTAAATATTTTGGTTTAGAAATATTGACTGATGAGTTTCAGGTAGCAATTTTTTCCAAAAGGATATATAGTGTTTTGGAATGAATCCCTTCGAATACTGTAGTTCCATGAGTTTCTTCTCGATTGATCAACATTGTGGTGATGAGACCCGATTTGAAAACATGCTGCTTTTTACTGTGTATTTATAGTTGAAAATCCAGACAAACTGCATTGAGAAAAATTTGCAGTGATACTTTTTTCATTTGTCTCTGTTTTTCTTTGATCACATACAGTATTTATTACTGCTTTTAAATGCCATTTAAGCCAAAAGAGTCAACCAAGTATTGTCTTCAAAGACAAGAAGCTTCCTACTAAACCTGCTGCGGCCGAAAGGCTCACTGCTAAAATGAGTTCTTGTTGCTAATGCTATTAGCCAATGCTATTAGTTATTTTGTAAAATAAAGATAGTGCAAGACTCAATGTAATCTTGTGTAGCCACACCTCCGTCTCAAGCTCACAGAGGTCTGGAGAACTTCTTGTCAGGAAATGTTGGCTAATGAGACCTTGTGGAGCACAAAACGCCCCCCGCCTTCTGTCCAGGTAGAAACAAGTTTCTTTTGTTAGTGTAGCTACGCTAACGATAAAAATGGATGAAAATATAGACTTACGTATTACTTCTGTTTTGTCAGAAGTTTGTGCTCACATCAAATTCAGTCGATAAACCTTTTACAGTTTCTTAGCTTGAAGACTCTTCTCAGTAACGGGGATAACAGCATGTTTCCCAACAGGCTGCGTCACACAGGTGAGCAGCAGCGCCAGGCTCCGCCCTTCTGCAATTTTATTGGTTTGAAGTATGATGACAGCTCACAGTGTCTCCGCCCTTTTCTAACATACTGTTCTGCTTTCTCCAGACCTCTTTTAGTTTGAGATGGAGGTCTGGCTACAAGAGATTAGACTCAATGTAAAACCTATTTAGCCCCTGTTTTGGAAGAAGAACTAAGGTTCCCAAACTGCACACAACACTACACTTAAAATTTGTATATGCTTTACACGCTAACTGGTTGAAAATTGTATTTTGTGTAATTATTTTGAGCAGTTATTAGTTTTTTAATTACTATTTGTGTTTGGTGAAAAGGCAGACTTGTAAGATACAGGTAGATATTTTTTTAAGACGTATTCTCTGTTTTACTTGAAAAGTGTAGTTATTCCTTTGGGATTCATGCGAATGCTTTATAGTGGGGGTTGTATATATGCTGGTATTATCAGAAGTGTGTGTACATGCCTTCACCTCTGAGCACTACATAACAAGATTTTGCTTTTTACCAAAATGTGGTCATCTCAAAAACGCAGGCGGTTTCCTGGGATGGTGGAAGACTTTGGGGAATTTGGTGTGCTTGTGTAGAGCGAAAATACAAAAAATAAGACTTTTAGCATTTGTCTTCAGGTAAATATAGACAATGTAAAGAAGGGAAATAAAAAAGTGTACAGTTTTAAAGTATTAAAGCAGATCTATTTATTAACCTGGCATATAGTGTATATTAAAGGAAAATTTAACCCCAAAATGAAAATTCGGTCATTATCTACTCACCCCCATGTCAGCTGAAACGCCATTGAAGTTTGTACGACCGGCAAACACCCAGTTAGCTGCTGCAGTTCCACCTCAGTTTTCCCCTAAAAACATTCTAAGAGAACGGAAGCCTGGCTGTTTAGAGTTCCACAAAGAGCAGAAAATGACCAGAAAATTAAACAATGTGCAGCATAATCCAAGTGTTTTGTAGCCGAATGATTGCTCTGAGTCCAGTGTCTATCTCATTATGCTCCGCCAGACCCCAGCCTCCCCTATTGGCTGGTGAGCTGTAAACAGGATTAGCCAATTTCCATGTTTTGGTTGCTACATTATACAAGAAGTTACAGATTGCTCTACCTAGAATAATGCTACATAATGAGGTAAATCTAGGCCTTTTGGGACTCGCAACATTAGCATTCATGTTTACATTAGCATTTTTAGAATTAGCCTATTAGCATTAGCATGTTAGTATTGGTAAATTTTAATTTGCATTAGCATTAAGCTAATTAAGCATTTTTGCCTGAAATCTAAGTCTGAGTTTTAAAAACTCTTAAGAAAAAAAGGCTAATCCTGTTTACAACTTGCCAGCCAATAGGGGAGGCTGGGGTCTGGCGGAGCGTGGTGCGGTGGTGTCAGTGAGGACTTGGTAATACATAATGAGGTAGATACAGCTGTTTTGGACGAGTTTCGCCTGACTTGGGCCGGAGTAGATAATGACAGAATTTTCATTTTGGGGCGAACTGTTCCTTTAAGTGACAGAAACGGTGATATTTAATAGTCTGGTTGCTTGTCGTGGTAAATGTTCCCAACATCGCCTCATCACTACACTCATTCATCAGAACCACGACGGCTGCGGCGCCCCCTGTTGGTCGACATGTAGAAGACCAGTAAACAAACCTGAGGGAGCAACAGGTGAAACGCGTCGTTCGCTCCTTTTATAAGGCTATTTGCAAATGTTATAAGAAAAATACAGATGTGATTATATTGTCAGCAAAGCCTCACAGTGTGCAGTTGGATAGTTTATATGCAGAAGACCTACTGAAGCTAAGAACAGTTAGACTGGGTCTCCTAAACGCTGCTGTGTTTTAATAGAGGTTGCTGTGTGTCACCTGCAGAGCGATGGAGGTGGAAGTGTATCCACCAATATTAGCATCTCCTGCTCCTTTACTATTGGATACCAATGTGTGTGTGCATTGAAAACCATCTGAGCTGATCATAGTGGACTAGGTGTACATCATCTCCTTAATGTTAGAAGTCACTCACACTACATATACAGTTCTTCAGAAATACTAGCCAGTAGTGATGCAGGTAGCTGAACTGTGAGCTGGGTGTGATTTAGAAACTTCTGTTCAGGTCAAAACACTGATTTGTCTCCTGAGGCCAACAGTGGAGCCGAACCCGTTCACTCCAGACAGAAACCTGACCGGTGGGAGAGTGAATGCATACTGCGCTATCAAGTTCAGTTTGCCTGTAAATTATTGTCATCGCCCCTTTAACCTGCAGTTGTATAGAGAAACAATAAAGAAAGACTATAAATGCTAATTAGGCTGTACATAAAGTACATACAAGTGTTGTTATTCTTTTTCATGATGTGTTCTGTTTTTCCGACATGGAAGAGTGACAGATTTATCAATAACAACAATAAAGGAATATGTTGTATATCATAATAGTGATATGTGTCTTATGTTGCATTAAAACTACAGAGTGTTTATTGTGTTTAAGCCTTATTTATCCAGAGAAAGTCACATTCATATAAATCCACATATTCATACTGGGAGCTTCCCAGTACAACCACAGTCTTCTACTGGTGGAAACTGGACAGCTACAGTAGAGTTTTGGGGTTCAGTGCCTTGCTCAAAGGTGGGGAAAAGTGTTTATCAGTTACTTTCACTGCCCAGATTTTTCCCAGCCGGCCCTGAAGAGTTCCCCAGACTGAAACCTTTTCCAAGACAACTCAAATCCAGTTATTTTATCTAGAGGACACTTGAGTTTATACTGCATTTACAGTGTAATATTTCACAGGTATTTAATATGATCTTTAGTGATTCCCATGAGGAAATTGCATGGTCTATGTAATGTCCATTCCTCGGGTTGTGGAGCTCAAAATCAAGTCAAATCTGCAACTTATGCTAGAAAAGACAATGCAACAGGCCCATTCATCCTAGATTCTTAACCTAGTTCGTTGGCTAATCATAGCATCAATATGATCTGTTAATTTATAGTGGCAAATAAGCAAAGAATCAGCATCTAAAAACAATAATTTTAAAAAAAAGAAATTATCTCTTTTTTCCATTGCACCCCTACATTGATTCATGCTGCATCTGTCATTAAATATACAATAATATTAGTTTACATCTTATAGTTTATTAGTTCATTAGTTCAGTCTGTCCTTGGGTTATAATGGGCTTTTACGCATATCAGACAGCAGCAGCCTACAGCCCGTAGAGGGCAGTAAACACTGGATCCGTCTACAAGCCTGACATCGCCAATACACGAAGAAGAAAACTAGCTTAGCCACTGGAACATGAGGCATTTTCACGAAATATTTGATTTAGGACTTTCTTCTCTTTATTTTAAAACTTTGTTTGGCCCCAACAAGAACCAATCAATTAATTGAGTAACTTTTTTTTTTTTTTTTACACAAAATTGTCCTTTACATTCGGGTAACAGTTAAAGATTTACATTTTATTTTTGACCTGTGGAGGGCAGCGATGTTCCTTTATTCAGTTCATCTGCCGCAAATAACACAAGAAGAAGAAGAGGAACTAGTCACTGTAAACAAAGCGGAGCCGCCAGCCTGTCGTCGAATAGACTGTGACAAACTAGCTGATATGGTGAAGGTATGATTATACATATTTGGACTTACCAGCGAATTAAGTTTTTGTTTATTTTGTTGCTTAGCAAACGTTCAATCGTTGAAGCAGATATGAGTTCGCAAACTAGTTGACATCGCCTTTTAGGTTAGCATAAACTGGCTAACGTTAACGCTAAAGTAGCCTCCCGCGTTTAGATATTTTGTTAGATTCCTGAAAGACGAACGTTATTGTGTTATATTTCGCTCAGTAGCCGTTTCATTCTTGCAGGGTTTACTAGCTACATGCAAACTAGTTAAATAGGACTTTCACGGATGATGTACCTTGACTTTTCCTAGCGAGCTAACGTTAGCTAGCATTGCTTCCTGTCGCCCTAACGGTTACACCTTAGGACTTGACGTGAAGTTAGCTCGCTGTTCCCGGTGTTTCTGACTGTCGGTTCTCGGTGTGTTTGACCAGCAGCCTTCTCGACACACCGAGGTTTCACTCCCATGAGCAGCAGCGAGCTTCAGCCGGGCCTCACACCTGCCATGCCCAGCCCCGTGTCGCTGTAGCGGGGAGAAGATGGCTGCTGAGCTGTTTCCCACCAAGAAGTTGGTCCCTTCTACCTCGGCTAGCACCGCCATCCAGCAGCAGTACCAGCAGCAGAACCTGACCAACAACAACACCATCCAGGGCTGCAACTGGCAGGGCCTGTACCCGACCATCCGAGAGAGGTGGGTGGCTTCCCCGAACCGCTTCAGACCACCTGGCTTACCTTACTGTAGTTACCTCACTTACTGACCTGTGGAAACTGGCTGACATTGCTTTATAGCCATGTGAAGGTGATATGTTATGCTGTCAACCAGTCAAACATCATCTACTTCAGTGGTTCTCAACGTGGGGTCCGGGGACCACCAGGGGTCCTTGAGGAGGTTCCAGGAGGTCCCCAGAAAATGGACGAATTGTTAAACTTTACCATTATTTAAGTTACGAAGTTAACACAGCTATAGAATGAGAAGAATGAATGTTTTGATCATAGTTTCACGGTTATCTCTCTACCTACGATACAGATAGTCTTGGAATTCTGGACGAAATCATATCTAATAATAAAAATAGTCTCAGATTTGGGTCTGAGAGAGAGAAAATCTCATCAAATGGGGGTCCGTGGCCCTAATGTGTACTAAATTTGTGGTCCTTGGTATGAAAAAGGTTGAGAATCACTGATCTACTTTGACAACTTTGTTTCTAATCCAGGGCCTCAAAGTGTAGAGCATGTTAGTGTTCCCTCAGGTCATGAAAATCCTTTAACGTTTGTGGATTTGAGCAAAATAAAACAAGGCCCCATGAATGGATGGCCTTTGAGAAGTGTTTTTTATGTGGCTCAGCTCTCTCCATCCCAGCGTCAACACTTCCCATCCCGAGAAAAACCCTGTGATGGAGATGAGTGTTGATACAGCAGCAGTTTGAAAATTAAGGATTTCACCAGGACTTCCTCCCCTGACAAAATCAGGAGAAAACAATGAGGCTTTTATGATATATAATTTTATCCAATGTCATGCGTCACTCCAAAACATCACAATTTTAAGCCCGTGAATTTCATCAAACTTTTGCCTATTTTACTTTTAATGTCACTGAAAAGTCTTTGATGTCTTGATGTCCAAATGAGTGTGGGAACCCTGATTTTATGTTTCCGAGATACGACATAAACGATACGGCTGAATTCTGTGTAATTGCAGGAATTCAGTCATGTTCAACAATGAGGTGATGGCAGATGTTCACTTTGTGGTGGGGCCGCCTGGAGGGACCCAGCGAGTGCCAGGACACAAGGTAAGACCTCAGTAGAGCTGCAACCATTAATCGATTAGTTGTCAACTATTAAATTGATCGCCAACTATTTTGATAATCGATTAATCGGTTTGAGTAATTTTTTAAGAAAAATAAGTCAAAATTCTCTGATTCCAGCTTCTTAAATGTGAATATTTTCTGGTTTCTTTCCTCCTCTATGACAGTAAACTGAATATCTTTGGGTTGTGGACAAAACAAGACATTTGAGGACGTCATCTTGGGCTTTGGGAAACACTGATCCACATTTTTCACCATTTTCTGACATTTTATAGACCAAACAACTAATCGATTAATCGAGAAAATAATCAACAATGAAAATAATCGTTAGTTGCAGCCCTAAACCTCAGTTCAACAAAAGAGTGATTTCATCTTTTTTTCAGGTTGTTTCATTTGATTCATTATCAGAGGAGGCTGAAAACTATTCAGTATTTCACACGAGAAAAGCAAAAATTGGGGAAAAATCAGAAAAAATAGACATGATAATACATTTGTTTAGTAGAAATATGTTCTTTGTCTATCCCATGAATCATCTTGAGCGAATTTCACTAAGTGTGGATCTTCTCTTTTATGACGTCCGTGTTTTCCCTGCGGCCCGGCAGTATGTCCTGGCTGTGGGAAGCTCGGTGTTCCACGCCATGTTCTACGGGGAACTGGCCGAGGACCAGGACGAGATCCGGATCCCCGACGTGGAACCTCCTTCCTTCCTGGCCATGCTGAAGTACGTCCATCATCTCACTCTCTTCCCTTGATTCACTCAGTTTCTATGAGCTGTGGTGGAACCGTTTTGTTTTGCCTCTATACAGAGACGTTACAGATTCAAATAATAGCCGTGGAAAGTATTCAATGCTTAAACTATATTAATTTTTAATCTAAAATATATGCAAAGTACAGCTTTCTATAAAGGTGGAGTGACAATTGACATTAAAGTATAAAATAAAACAAGTCTGTAAAAGTATTAACCCCTTATTCATTTGGCCTTTATTGACTCACTGATAAACATATTTCATAAGATATTAATCATACTCCATCTCTGGGCTGAAACATTCTGAATACAATTTACTTGCAAAATTGCTCTAATTTTATGACCTGTGTCTACCAACTGACTCATGTTCATGAGGTTTCAGAAAACTCCCACTTTGCTTACATTTCAGAGTAAAAATCCCCATAAAATGCATTTTCATCCAGTATTGTAGCAGGAGAAAATACTTAGCAGAAAAAGCAGAAAATACTAGTATGGAATAGAATAACTTTTATTTTCCCGTAAGGAAAAGTGAATGACAGACTGAAATACAGCCACTGTACATACTGAAGTGAAGCTGTGCCGTTTTGACCCCTGACCTCTGACCTCCCAGGTATATCTACTGCGATGAGATCGACCTGTGTGCGGACACGGTGCTCGCCACTCTCTACGCCGCCAAGAAGTACATCGTGCCTCACCTGGCGCGGGCCTGCGTCAACTTCCTGGAAACCAGCCTGAGCGCCAAGAACGCGTGCGTGCTGCTGTCCCAGAGCTGCCTGTTCGAGGAGCCCGACCTGACGCAGCGCTGCTGGGAGGTGATCGACGCCCAGGCCGAGCTCGCCCTGCGCTCCGAGGGCTTCTGCGACATCGACTCCCAGACGCTGGAGAGCATCCTGCGCAGAGAGACGCTGAACGCCAAGGAGATGGTCGTGTTCGAGGCGGCGCTGAACTGGGCCGAGGCCGAGTGCCAACGCCGCGATCTGACACCGACCATCGAGAACAAGCGGCTGGCGCTGGGCAAGGCCATCTACCTGATCCGCGTCCCCACCATGGCGCTGGACGACTTCGCCAACGGAGCGGCGCAGTCCGGCGTGCTCACGCTCAACGAGACCAACGACATCTTCCTGTGGTACACCGCCGCCAAGAAGCCCGAGCTGCTGTTCTGCACCAAACCGCGGAAAGGCCTGACGAGGCAGCGCTGCCACCGCTTCCAGTCCTGCGCCTACAGGAGCAACCAGTGGCGTTACCGCGGCCGCTGCGACAGCATCCAGTTCGCCGTGGACAAACGCGTCTTCATCGCCGGCTTCGGCCTGTACGGCTCCAGCTGCGGCTCGGCCGAGTACAGCGCCAAGATCGAGCTGAAGCGGCAGGGCGTGCCGATGGGACAGAGGATCATCAAGTACTTCTCGGACGGCTCCAGCAGCACCTTCTCCGTGTATTTCGAATACCCGGTCCAGATCGAGCCCGACACCTTCTACACCGCCAGCGTGGTGCTGGACGGCAACGAGCTCAGCTACTTCGGCCAGGAGGGCATGACGGAGGTGCAGTGCGGGAAAGTGACCTTCCAGTTCCAGTGCTCCTCAGACAGCACCAATGGAACCGGAGTGCAGGGAGGACAGATCCCCGAACTCATCTTCTACGCCTGAGTCCGAAATTCCTACTTCGCTTCACGTGTTGAGGTGAAATATTGAACGGTGGAGATGAATTCTCAGGAAACTGGAAAGCGGAGGGAGGAGGGAGGAGAGAGGAGGGAGGAGGGAGGAGGGAGGAGAGAGGAGGGAGGAGGGAGGGGGGAGGGAGGAGGGAGGTTCTTCACTGCTGAGCCTCCTGGACCTTCTGCTGTGGGTCTGATTCAGAGGTGAGGTGAGGTTTCAACCTGATCGCTCCACTGACCGAACCCCTTCTCCTCCACCATCAAGCCAGGTCTCTACACAGCTGCTCCTCCGTCACATCTTGTGGATTGGTAAATGAAGAAAGCGGTTTACTTACTGCAGAATCAACTTTGGTCAGTTTTTGGGACAAACGGACATATTTACAGAAAATCAGCTTCAGACTCTGCGGTGTGAACAGACTTGCCGGCCGAACTCGTCACATTCTTCACACACCAGCTCCCCACTGTATCTGTGATTGGCCTAAAATATCACAACTGGTCGCGTTGCCTTGTGGGAAAGTTTCTCCGTTTCCTTTTCGTCGAGTTTGTTTCCGTCTCCACGGTAACATCTGCTGGTCGACTCTTCGACATGAACGGTTTGCTGAGCTTGTCGGAGGATTTCTGCTCCTTTTTATGACGATCAAAACGGTTTCTGATCCTCAGATTTCCTTCAGCTGTCTCTGTCTCTGTTTCCACCACAGCTGCTGTTGTTGTTGTTTTTGTCACCGCTGTTTCTGTTTCCCTCGGTTACAGTTCCCTCTTTAAACTTCATGCCCCCCCCCCCCACACACTAGAAGCCACAGAGAGTATACACAACATTTTTTTATGTGGCGCCATTTTCAGCTGTTTCTATTTCAAGCTTCACTTGGACTGTGTTGTTCGTGCACCGCCGCCTTTACTGGAACCGGTTTTCAGTTTCTTGCCTTAAAGATTATTAGCCGAGTATTTTGTTTTTACATGAGAAACATGGAGGCTGTGAAGTGCAGATTAGAGTTTGATCTGACTCTTTAATACTTGACATGTTGCTCGTTCAGCTGAATCCTGATCAGCTGTTAAAACTCTGGTTTGGTTTTGGAAAGCCGAATACATTCCTACAGTTACTGAAGGAGGACATTTAAAACTCTATGAAGCACGGGCAGTTTGACTTTATTTTTTATCTTGTGCAGGTGTTAACCATTGGTTTTGGTATTTAAGGCTTAATATTTTTTATATTTGTAATGTGACACTTCGCTACAGTTAAGTCTGTTACCGAAGTTTTCTACTCATATTGCCAGTATAACCTGCCTCTGGTGCTCTCTGTTATGTTTTGCCATTTTTTTAGGCTTTTTTCTTTTGATGACTGAGATTTAGACTGATTTAAACTTGGCAACTTAAAGGGGCATTTCACCCATAATCCACCTGAACTCTTTCTGTCCCAGCCTGCAGTGTAATTGATTCTCTAGAACAGTGGTTCTCAACGTGGGGTCCGGGGACCACCAGAGGTCCTTGAGGGGGTTCGAGGGGGTCCTCAGCAAATTGATGAATTGTTAAACTTCATCATTATCTCATTTACAAGAAGTTAACACAATTAGAGAATGTAGAAGAATGACTGTTCTGATCATAGTTTCTCTGTTATCTCTCTACCTACAATACAGACAGTCATGGGATTCTGGACAAAATCATATCTGACAATAAAAATAGTCTCAGATTTGGGTCCGAGAAACAAAATCTCATCAAATGGGGGTCTGTGTCTCTAATGTGGACTGAATTAGGGTCCTTGATATGAAAAAGGTTGAGAATCACTGCTCTAGAAGGATTTTTGCTTCATGTAGTTCATTAGAAATTTGGTTGTCAACTAATGAAAACTATATTTTCCAAACAGTTTCCCTGAGACAGTCTCACTCACTCTCATCAGATTTATTCTCAGTAACTGGTTTTGGAGAACATGAGATCATGCTTGTATTAATTCAGTTTTGTCGTTGAGTGAATTGCTCCTTTAAAAGTTTATCCGAAGTGTCTTTAACGTTGCAGTTGTGTAAATATTTCCCTTGGTATTCTGACCGTCTCGATGCACTTCTCTAACTGACCCCTTTCAAAACGGGGGGGGAAAACATTTTTGTATCTTATTCTATATTCAGAAAACATATTTTTGGATGTCTTTGTTTCCGTCGGCTGATTCCAACCAGAATGTGTCTGTGCAGTGAGTCGGTGCCCGTGGCCTTATGGGTGTGTGTGTGTGCTGTGGTGGCCGGTTTGGAAATAAAGGAAAACTTTGTCCAACTTCTGAATCACATGGAAGTTTTTGTGCAACAGACCCAACGTTGCTGTTCGACTTCAGTTTGGCTCCGTTCACACTGCAGGACTTCATGCTCAAATCTGACTTGCTGCTCATCTGATTTTTTTTTTTTGGGATGATTGTTTCTATTCTAGGATGTAAACCATATACCACACTAATATGAACTGACAGCAATGTGTATAGGACTTTTCATTAAGCGATTAATAGTCTATAAGTTCCAAAGAGTCCATAAGAGTCCAAAGTGATTCTTCAGATTTCTTCCTCAGTCCGACCAGCAGCCAAAAACCCAAAGTATTACATTTTATAATGATATGAAACAAAGAAAAGCAGCAAATCTTAGGATTTGTGAAGCTGCAACCAGAAAATATTTGGTATTTTTACTTGATAAATGACAAATGATGAATTGATTATCTAATCTATAATTGTCTGTTGATCGACTAATCAATTAATCAACTAATCGTTTCAGCACTAGATGTGTAGAGTAATTGTAACATCTGTTTTTGGTCCAACACTTCTGCTTGTTTCAACACATTTAATTGATGCGTCTTCACAAAACAATATAAAACAAGTCGGCTATTTTCTTTCTTTCTATCTCACTTTCTTTCCATTGTTTTGTCTCGTCCTCCATGCTGCTCAGCCAAGCTGATTAAATGATGACAGGTGAATGGTGTAATGATGTAACTCCAATTTGAAGCGTTCAAATATAAGTCACACGTAGATCTCACACCTCAGGATCTGATTTTTTACCTCATATCCATGTGATCCAGATCAGAATTGTAAAATGCGACTGATTAGAAAACATCAGATCTGAGTCACATGGGAGGAAAAAAAAATCAGAACTGGTGAACTTTCAGCTGCAGTGTGAACGAAGCCTTTTTCTGTGCAGTAAATAAATTAGAAATAACCTCCTCGCGGTTGTTTGCCTCTGCCAATAAACTTTGTTTTATCATTGCAAGGACAGTCTTTATTTATTGAACATATATAATTAATGTGATTATCAGGTCAACTTAAAGGATTTTGGTGTCTGCAAAAGTAAGTGACAGCACTTCCACCGTTTCTGTAGAATGACCCGAGATCGTTTTCTCAGCTACAGTGGTAAGCAAAACATTATGATGTCACAGTGAAGTTGACCTTTGAACTTTTGGATATAAAATGTCATCACTTCATCATTTGATCCTATTAGACATTTGTGTGAAATGATGTCATAAGTAGCGTATGAATTCTTGAGTTATGGCCAAAAAACGTCTTTTGTGAGGTCACAGTGACCTTGACCTTTGACCACCAAATTCTAATCAGTTCATCCTTGAGTCCAAGTGGACGTTTGTGCCAGATGTAATGAAATTCATAAAAATATTTCAAGATACTGTCAGGCAGCAGGAATAGTTTTATACTCAAAATTCACATGATACATATCTGATGTAGATTTTTCCTGTACAAACAAAGCAGTAAAACAAATACAATCCAGATAGGAAACAGATCCTGTGATTTCTAAAGTCCTCAGGAGCAGAAATCAGCCAAATACAGCTAAATGTCGACTGTGTCTACCAGCCACAGTCAATATTATTTTGAGTCTTGTTGTATTCTAAACATATATTTTAAGATGAGCCAGTCTCTGTGTCCGTTAGAAGAGTTGTATTGTAGTAAAACAGTCTGAAGTTTCTAGAAAAACGTCCTTAGTTCCAGTTCAGTCAAACCTACTTGAGCTTCTGTTTCTTCTGAGCCTGGAACTGCTGTGTTTTGCTCTTGATGGACTTGATGAGCAGAGACAGACCGGGATCCATCGCTTTCTTCACGGAAGCTTCGGCCTTCGGAGAGTCGGCGTCCCTCTCCCGTTTCCTCTCCCCCGCGGCGGCTTCCTGTGTGGGCGTGTCCGGCCGGGTGGCGAGGGCGTCCTCCAGGCGGCGCTGCTGCTCCTCCCGGCGCCGCTGCTTCTCGGCCTGGATGCTCTGCGTGGCTCTGGTCTTCTTGTAGCCCGGGTGGGACGGGTCCAGGTTGAACAGGTGGGAGGTGAACATGGCCTGGAAACGAGGGTCTGCAACGTCCACCTGGACACACGGGAGGGGGGGGGTGAGGAGGGGGGGGCGGGTTAGAGTTATTAATCGAAAAAAAAACTTGAAATCACAATGTGAACTTATGCAATTTCCATTTCTTCAGAGAGAGTTTGGATTTGTGAACAAGGAGTTTTAGAGCTGCAGGTGATCTTTGGTCCATGAAAAAAAAAACCTTTCATCAGACTCAAACTCACATCTTGTTTTTTAACAAAATTACTTTTCTTTAAACAATTTTAGAGTTCTAAAATATTTGTAACAAGAAAAACGTCCAATATTACGTATGTCAAATAATCGCAATTTGATTTTTTTTTTTAATATCTTTCAGCTGTAGTTCCAAAATGACACAAGTGTGAACACATACACATAAAGAGGCAGTGAGTGACCTATGACCTTCATCAGCCTCTATTGGTGACCAGCAGGAATTGCAACACATCTGTAGAACTGATCTATCAATCAATCAAACTTTATTTTATAGCACCTTTTGTGCAAGACTGCAATACAAACTGCTTAGCAAGATAAGATCAATATAGAGATGCAACACTATAATAAAGATTGGAATAATATATTAATAGTCATAATAATAGTAATGATAAAAAATATTAATAGTAAAAAAAATATATAATTCAACTCTCTGGCACAGAAACTCAGTAGCTGACCAAGTAACTGAGTCACTGGTATTGATTGGTATTGATCAACAACCTGTCAACCCCCTGCAGATATAATGAGGTTAATTTGTGCTATGGGACAGTGAAAATCTTACTTATTGCCCCTTAAAACAACAATAACACAAAATCAAAACAGCAGCCAGAAGTGAGGCCCTTCTCTCCTAAAACTGTTTCTTTCCTTGTTTATTAATGTTGTGTTTCAGGCCGGTTTCCACTCCAAACCATCTGATGTGATGAATATATGAAACAAGCTGAAAAATACATTCTGCTTTGTTCTTGTGAAGTGACCCATGTGTTAAAAGCCCTGATATTCCCTGACTTCTCCCTGTCTGGAATACAATCTCAGGGTTCCTGCACATTTTCAATTGAAAAATTCCATACTTTTTCCAGACCTTGATTTGTTTTGAAGATTTTGTCTGGTGTTCAATATGATTTACACAGATAGACATCTTGCCCCTGCTAACTAGGTCACATCACTGTATAGATGAAGATTGTTCTTCACAGAGACAAATATCAGAATATGTGAGATGATTGGCAGGGTTCCTACACGCTTTCCATTTTAAAATTCCATATTTTTCCCAGACCCTATGTTCTTGACCGGATTTGATGTTGGTGGGTATTTGATATAATGCATGCTGACAGCGGCTGGGTAATAAGAGCGTCCCTCTATCTGAACATTATTCTTCACATCAACAAAAACTGTGGACTCAAAGTGGCTCTACAACAACATAAAAGCTAGAATTATGTGTGTATCGGACCTGAACCGCAACATTTTCCATACTTTTCCAGACATTTTTTTCAAATTCCCAAACTATTCAAGACCTGGAAATGATCAAATTCATTTTTAATACTTTTCCAGACTTTCCAGACCTGCGTAGGAACAGAAATTCCAGGACGAGTGGGAACCTTAAACTAAAAAACAATGAATTATGGTACTTTAAAGGATTGTACTTAAGTCTTTGTTTGACAAAATTATACAACTTTTCACCAGGTCGATCCTCTATTTTGTTTTTCCAGGTAACTTCAGGTAATGATTTTTGTTCATATAACATTTTGGAATACTGATGGAAGGGTCCAGGACCAAAGCTTAATACAAATGCAAAGTGATTTCCATGCGGACCTGGAAGCTGTCGTCCTCCAGCGGCTCCTCGCTCTTCTTCTGCAGCTTCTTCTTCTTCTGCTTGCTCAGGTTCTGCTGCTCCACGATCTTGTCGTAGTTGAAGTGTTTGTGTCCGGCGTCGTCCTCGTCCTCCATCAGCAGAGCCATCTCCGCCTGCGCGCACACACACACACACACACACACACACACACTATGAGTCCAGCAGCAGAAGACGCTTCAGTGTCTAAACCACCGGCATTACCAAGCAGGTGAAGGGTCAAAGGTCACAGCAGCCTGACACTAGACGGAACAAATCGTCTCTGTGGGGTGAAACCTTCGTAACCCCAATTTTTCCCATGGTCGTCTATAGCAGTGGTTCTCAAATTGCGGGTCAGGACCCCCCAGTAGGCATCTACTACACAAATTTGTTATTGTGTCCAATCTTTCAGATTTATTTTTATTTTTTTTTCACATTTTTGCTTTCTCCTTGTGAAATGCTGAACAGTTCTCAGCCTCTCTGCCTCCTCTGATAATTATTCAAATAAAACAACCTGAAACGGGAAACTTTCTTTGTCTTTCTCTTTCGTTTCGAGCCAAAACGTTTCAGAACCGCTGGTCTACAGGACGAGAAAATTCCGCAACCCTCGTACTGATGAAATCCTGTCAAAACCAGTTAGATCAAAAAAGTTCCTGATAATTTGAAATTTTTGCAGGCAGAAGGTTTTCGACCAACAGCAGTGAAATATTCCTGTGAGCCTCCACTGATGGCAGGTTAGAACTGAACCAGCACTAGAAAAGAGAGAGACAGGTTTCCCTCTGTTTCCCAGCTGCTGGTCACACTGCAGCTCAGGTTGATTCAGGTTAACTGGTTTACAGCAACAGTGATGCAATCCGTTTCCAAACTCGGTCTGGATTTTAAAAGTCCTCTAGAGCCTCAGATGAAACAGACCTGAAGGCTTCAGTCTCTAAAATGAATTAAATCAAACCAGTGAGCTCAGCTGAACTGGTTTCAGTGAACTCCGACCTTTCGTCTCTGCAGCTCCTCTTCCTCCTCGGGCGTTCTCTCCTCTTCCTCCTGCTTCTTGTTTTTCTTCCCCTTCGATTTCTTCTTCAGTTCTGCTGATGGGAGCAGAGACACATGGATATTAAATATTATTTCTTAGAAGAGACGATAAAACAAAATGACGGCATAAGGAGTCAGCATCCAAAATCAAGAACAGACTGGTGGTACTGACTGACTGACTGATAGACTGATAGACTGATAGACTGATAGATTGATTGATTGACAGTATTGATCACCTGTAGCACTGAGCTCTTCAGTGAAGAACGGGTCGCTGAGGTCGACGTCTGGAGGAAGTTCATCATCACTCAGGTCCGACTCTGCTGCTCCCTGCTGAGAGAAACACTCTGAATCAGTGTGTGAAGAGGAGAGGACCTGTGTGTGTGTGTGTGTGTGTGTGTGTGTGTGTGTGTGTGTGTGTGTGTGTGTGTGTGTGTGTGTGTGACACAGACTCCAGCCAGCTCGCTCCCCTCCTGCACAGTGTTGGGTGTTCACCTGTTAGAGTCACATAAAATTCTAGTAGTGTGACAAGTTGACCATTTCAGTTTCAGTTAGCGCTGCACGACTACAGCTAACATGATACTCACAATTGTTGTGCAAGATATTGTGATCAATATTATTGATTACAGTTAGAAGAATGTGGAAACAACATTATTTCATTGCACTTTTTGCATCTTAAATCAGCATCTTGACCACTTTAAACCACAACTGTTTCAAGTGAAATTAAATTGTAAAATACGTTTACACATGATTAAGTTTGTATCCCTAATTTCAGTAATGACTTACCCAATTACCCATAAAAAAAATCTGTTATTACTTTTATCGCGCCCTCTCAATACCAGACTCTAAATATCAGAGTATGTTTAGTTGAATTATCCAAAAACTAAATCCTATCAGCATCCTGCAATTAGTTTCTCACAGTTATTGATCTTCCTCACACTGAGCTGTTCAGATGAGTATTAGTAAAACAGTTTATTTCTCTGGTGGAAGTTTTCCTTCTACTTTGATTCTCTCCAATTAAAGGACGACAGGAACATCGGACATCGACTCTGTTTGGCTTCCTGATCGTTCAGGAGAGCAAACTGACTGATCTGATGTTAGAAGAAGAAGAGAGGAGGAGGAAGAACGACTGGAGGAACTGATCACTGCTGCAGGGAGGAATATGTAAAATAACAATATGACTTGTTATATGTAAAATGAGTAATGAGTAACATCAATCTGATCCAGTCACCTGTTTCTTTTTGGCTTTCTTCTGCTTCTTCTTCTCTTTCTTCTTGTCCAGGAACTCCTCCCAGGGCGTCAGCTGCTCCTTCCCCTCCAGCTTCTTCTTCACCAGCTGCTCCGTCGTTTCCTTCAGACCTGCAGCCGTCAAAATACAGGTCAGACTGGGAGCTACTGGTCAGACTGGGAGCTACTGGTCAGACTGGGAGATATAGGTCAGACTGGGAGCTACTGGTCAGACTGGGAGATACAAGTCAGACTGGGAGCTACAGGTCAGACTGGGAGCTACTGGTCAGACTGGGAGCTACTGGTCAGACTGGGAGCTACAGGTCAGACTGGGAGCTACAGGTCAGACTGGGAGATATAGGTCAGACTGGGAGCTACTGGTCAGACTGGGAGATATAGGTCAGACTGGGAGCTACTGGTCAGACTGGGAGCTACTGGTCAGACTGGGAGCTACAGGTCAGACTGGGAGCTACAGGTCAGACTGGGAGATATAGGTCAGACTGGGAGCTACTGGTCAGACTGGGAGATACAAGTCAGACTGGACAGACTGGGAGCTACAGGTCAGACTGGTCAGACTGGGAGCTACTGGTCAGACTGGGAGATATAGGTCAGACTGGGAGCTACTGGTCAGACTGGGAGCCACTGGTCAGACTGGGAGCTACGGGTCAGACTGGGAGCTACTGGTCAGACTGGGAGCTACAGGTGAGACTGGTCAGACTGGAAGCAACTGGTCAGACTGGGAGCAACTGGTCAGACTGGGAGATACATGTCAGACTGGGAGCTACTGGTCAGACTGGTCAGACTGGGAGCTACAGGTCAGACTGGGAGCTAGCTGAGACTTGTGTAGGAGGAAAGAAGTTCTATCTAAAGTTGATACAATTCCTACTATTCGCCAGTAAAGGTCAGTAAAGGTAATAGATTACTTAATATCCCTCTAATGATCCCCATGGGCAGACTGAACCATATATAGACAACAAATCAAAACATTATTGATCTCTCCTCCAGTCGGGCCCCTGCCTCCTACCTGGCACCCAGGTGATCTCCATCTCCATGTCCTTGTCCTGCTGCAGCTTCTTGTCTTTGTCCTGGATGCTCTTCATGATCTCTCTGTACTTGGCGATCTGCTCAGTGCTTTTCTTCTCCTTCTTCTTCTTCTTTTTCTTCTCCTCCTCCTCCTCCTCTTTGGGTTTATCCTCCACCTTCACAGCAGGCTCTTCTGTCTGTTTAGCTACGACACCAACAGAGGTTATATTATAAATTCATTACATTATAAGAAGTTCAATTTGTAGAATCAGGATTCATATATATTTGCATAGTGCTGTAGTGATAAAACAGAGGTGGGCAAATTATGACTGTGATCATCATAAGGGAAACAACCACCAATAGAAAAACATATCAATTACATATTCAAAAAAAGCATTTTTTCTTAAAAGAAACTCAGAAACTCAAACTGCATCAACAGGAAATCCAAGCTCCGCCCACACTGTATGATTGACAGGTGATCTGTGGGAAGTGCAGATGGGTGTTAACAGTTCCACCCTTACCCTCTGCTGTCTGGTCTTCTTTGTTCTCCTGCTTTCCAAACTCAAACCCTCCGTATCCTCCCTCCTCTTCCTCCTCCTCCTCTTCTTCGCTGGAGGAGGCCAGGTAGGCGTTGAAGTCCATGTTCAGCAGCTCGTCCTTGTTGAACTTCCTGTTCAGGGCCGTCACGCGGTCGTGGTCCGTCTCGTCCCACGTCAGCTCCACCTGATCGGTCCAACAGGAACACATCACTCTCATGTTGTTTGTCTTAACTGCTTCTTCTCTTTTCTTTTTTGTCTTACTTTAAGGGAAGACGATACGTTTTTGGGAGATTGTCCTGCTGGTAAACTCAGCTGCTAACTGATGAGAACAAAGACACCAAAATCATCCATGTGTTCCCAGTAGATCATTTGCTCCGGTGCTCCATGCTAACTCTTTAGCGTACACTATGTTGAGTGATAGTAGCTCCATGCTAACACTTTAGCGTACACTATGTTGAGTGATAGTAGCTCCATGCTAACACTTTAGCGTACACTATGTTGAGTGATAGTAGCTCCATGCTAACTCTTTAGCGTACACTATGTTGAGTGATAGTAGCCCCATGCTAACACTTTAGCATACACTATGTTGAGTGATAGTAGGCTCCATGCTAACTCTTTAGCATACACTATGTTCAAGATTCCCTTTATTGTTATTGTACAAGTACAACGAAATTTCGATTGCAGCTCCCTGAGTTTGATGCATAACAAACTAAACAATAATCAACAAGTAAATAAGTTGTTGAGTGATAGTAGCTCCATGCTAACACTTTAGCGTACACCATGTTGAGTGATAGTAGCTCCATGCTAACTCTTTAGCGTACACCATGTTGAGTGATAGTAGCTCCATGCTAACACTTTAGCGTACACTATGTTGAGTGATAGTAGCTCCATACTAACTCTTTAGCGTACACTACGTTGAGTGATAGTAGCCCCATGCTAACACTTTAGCATACACTATGTTGAGTGATAGTAGCCCCATGCTAACACTTTAGCATACACTATGTTGAGTGATAGTAGCTCCATGCTAACTCTTTAGCATACACTATGTTCAAGATTCCCTTTATTGTTATTGTACAAGTACAACGAAATTTCGATTGCAGCTCCCTGAGTTTGATGCATAACAAACTAAACAATAATCAACAAGTAAATAAGTTGTTGAGTGATAGTAGCTCCATGCTAACACTTTAGCGTACACCATGTTGAGTGATAGTAGCTCCATGCTAACTCTTTAGCGTACACTATGTTGAGTGATAGTAGGCTCCATGCTAACAGTTTAGCACAGTGTATGCTAAACATGAGCAACTTGATCACACTTGAAACAAGACAAATGCGTTGAAGGTGTTTACATGTTCTGATCGGTATATTGATGACAGTAAATGTGAATACTCCACATTCTGTTACTGCGATAACATTCAGCTCCCACTAAGAGCATAATGGCACTAATGTAATCGGAGTACAGCGTTTACATGAGTTCTGCCTTGCTCAGCTCATCATCATGTTAAACACAAAATTACAATCAAACTTTTTGTGTGTATGTAACTGTGTTCACTGCAGCAGTTTGCAGTCTTGTTATACAGTATATTCACTCCATCCTACACTGTGCAGCACTGTGACTTTACCTTTGAGGTGGCGCTGGCTGAGGAGGTGAACAGTTTGGGGGTGTAGGCCGACAGGTCCACGTCCGTCGCCACGTCTTTGGGCTCGTCCTCAAACCTGACGCCGTCAGGAATGAACCTGTGGCACAGAGGGATTTTAACAGAGATTTCAAAAGGAAAAAGATGGACACACTCTTCTCTCACCGTGCGTTCACACTGTGAGCAAACAGATCTACTGACTCTGTCTGGACTCATCAGCTGATGTAAATGTATGGTACATGTTGTTGTGGTTTGCTATAATTTAGACTGTGGTTTATGTGTTTTTTATGTTACTGTGTGTTTTTACAGTTAGCCTTATCCGTAAACCAACTTTCTGAATAACATTTTTAAGGTCCCACACTTTTCCATACCGAATTTTGTGACTGGATTTGAAGGTTTTGGTCAGTGATCAATATAATCTATTTCCTAATAATGGCTGGGAAATATATCTAAACTGGGCCACATCACTACATACAACATCTTAATTTGAACCACTCCATTTTGAAATGGCAGTGGGTGTTGAAACAGAAAAACTGAAAGTTTTTTCATACTGTTCCGAGTTTTTTTGTGTACTTCTCAAACTTTTCAAGACTTGGAAATGATCAAATTAATTTTCCTTACTTTTCCAGAAAGTATAAGAACCCTGTGAATTTAATGCAGCACCTCTACTCTTGTTGTCTGAGCATAAACCTCTGCCTTCATCGTTATTTTTCCTTATGAATCATTATAGTTTGGTAAATCTAAAGCGTGTGTCCAGGCAGGTTCAGGTGTGTCTCCTCTCACCGCAGGTCCAGGATGGAGCAGCTGCTCTCGTACTCGAAGCCGTCACACTCCTGGTAGATCTTGGCGGCGGTGTCCGGCGAGTCGCACTCCACCACGGCGTAGAAATACTTCAGACGCTTGAACTGGTAGTCACGCATCTTCTCCCTGTAAACCCTGGGAGGGGCAGAGACACCAGACACCAGACTGATGATCCAAACACAGACTGTCACACTGCTGAGTCTTTCAAGGTCTTTGGTTTGTATTAGACAGGTTGTTATTGTTCTTTAGTGTCAGCTAATGTTGGCCATTTCATCATATTCAAATTCATTAAGGTTTTATTTTATTCAATACATTATAGTTCACAAAAAAGACTTGGATGGAAACTCAGGTTACGAGACGAGTGGCTTCCAGGAGGCTCAGAAACCAAAACACATTCAGTCATTTCAAAACTGGACAGGTGTCAACTAGAGCCGGGCAATAATTGTTATCAAAAACTCATGAATCAAACATCAATTGTATTATTTAACGTGATTTTGCATAGGTATGCCATGTCATGATGTATATCAATATTGAAAAAAGTCGTATCATGATCTTGATTTCAAAACATCACCCAGCTCCAGTGTCACCTAAAAATAAGTTTGAGTTCCGGAAAAGCTGAGAATTTTGGAGATAAAAAGGTTTTGACAGTGTGTGTGTGTGTGTGTTTTAAGTGTGTGTGTGTGTGTGTGTGTGTGTGTGTGTGTGTGTGTGTGTGTGTTACCTCTCCTCCTCATTGTCCTCCTCTGGGTCCTGTGGCAGGGCCTTGAGCTCCAGCGGGCCCTGGGTCACCTCCACCAGCATCCTCTCCTTCCCAAACTCGGACGGGTATATCTGGACCACAACACCCAGCATGCACTGCTGTCAACAACTATACTTCTCTCTCTCTTTTACATATAAAACAAGCCAACTGTGTGCAGTCTGTCCTGCTCTTCTCTCTCTCTCTCTTTCTCTCCACTAAACACGCTGCGGTGCCTCAGCATGGCATCAATGTGCCATTCAGCGCGCTTTTATTTTGAAAGTGTCTGGACCAGATTTATCAATATGCAGTATTGTATAAATAGTGCAATTTCTTTATTTTCTTATTTTTTTAATTACCTATTTTATTTTATGAACTAATTTTTGTATTTATGATTTTTTTGTGGGTTCTAAATAATTCTTGTTTGTTCATGTTTGTACTTACTTGGTACTGCTTGTCCTACTAAAACTTGAATAAAAACTTGACTGACAAAAAAAAAAAAAAGAAAAAACTATGCAGAAGTATAGATTTGGTTTTTTTTTTGTTTTTTTTGCTATGTTCACAAATGTAAATGAAATGAATTTGACCCAGGGGATCAATAAAGTGCAACCTTAAAAAAAAGCTGAGCTGGAAAACTACAATATAGCCACAACCCCCTGCCACAGCGGTTTTCAACGTGGGGTCCGGGGACCACCAGGGGTCCCTTGAGGGGGTTCCAGGGGGTCCCCAGTAAATCGATGAATTATTAAACTTCAACATTATTTAATTTACAAGAAGTTAACACAGTTAGAGAATGTAGAAGAATGACTGTTCTGATCATAGTTTCTCTGTTATCTCTCTACCTACAATACAGACAGTCATGGAATTCTGGACAAAATCATATCTAACAATATAAATATTCTCAGATTTGGGACTGAGAGACAAAATCTCATCAAATGGGGGTCCGTGGCTCTAATGTGGACTAAATTAGGGGTCCATGATATGAAAAAGGTTGAGAATCACTGCTCTGCCAGACAGTCGGACAGCAGCTTACAGTTATTGAATCTGCTTTTTGGAGGAAATTTGCCACTAAGTCTTGTCTTCTCCAGATGATTAATCAAATTCCCTGTCGTTCCCTGTCTGGAGCCCAGTGTTCAGCCTGGTGGAGACAGGCAGGAGCAGTGAGGAGCGTTACCTTGACTCCCAGCACCACTCCTCCTTTGGGTTTGAAGGAGTTGAATAAAGCCAGCAGGTCTCTGGCCTTCATCCGGTCCCAGTCCATGTTGCAGACCGCCAGCCTGGAAGAAACCTGACAGAGAAACAACACATCTGACTGATCCAGAAACCATGGTAACAGACAGGATCATGGCATAAACTGATATCTGAGCTAATCTGAGCCATTTCCTCAGTTCTAGTGTTTCTTCTATTTCCCATAAGCCCCAAAGACGAGATTAAATTAATTTCATTTATTTATTTCTAGAGCACTTATGTAAACATGGTTACAAAGTACTTCACAAAAATAAAATAAGAATAAAAAGTGCCTGACAGAAAGCAGATATTAAGGAAAAGGAGAAGCAATAGCAGACAATAATAAACAACAATAAAATGTGTATAAAATAAACAATAGAGTATAAAGAAATGGAATATCTAACATACAGATTTAAATGTAAAACGATTTTTTTAAGACTTGGACATCCTTCTTTAAATATGCTGCTAAAAGACTTATGAATACTGTATTAAAGGGAATGATGGATTGCAGTACTGAAAATTGGCAAAGTTACATTTTTGGGTCATAAGGTAGTATATTTATTTATTTGTTGATTGATTATTATTTATTGATTTCTGTGCTTTGTTTTCTGAGTTTTCTTAACATTCTAAATCTTTTAATTTATTTACTTTAATTATAATTTGTTCCTTTTTTTCCCTTTTTTCTCTCCAGATGTTTAGTTGTTGCCTCACTGTCGATTGTAATGGACTGAGCGTTTCATTATACTTATACATACATGGATGCTATGACATTTTTCACAACATATTTATGTGATTGTGTGCAATCATTTCTTTGAGTATATTATGTGCGATATGTGTCGTGTATCAGGGATCTAAGTCAGATGTTTAGTTCTTGTGGCCACTGTGTATTGTTGAATTTGTCTGTGTTTGTGTTTAAAAGCATAATAAAAATATTGTTAAAAAAAAAAAAACAGACAGGATCACAGCACTTTGCACTTCTCTTTCAAATCCCTCTTCTTTTATTGATTTTATGGGTTGAATTATTTGCCTTTATACTCTATTGTTTCTTTTATACACATTTTATTGTTGTTTATTATTGTCTACTATTGCTTCTCCTTTTCCTTAATATCTGTTTTCTGTCAGGTACTTTTTATTCTTATTTTATTTTTGTGAAGTACTTTGTAACCATGTTTACATACGTGCTCCAGAAATAAATTAAATGAAATTAATTTAATCTCGTCTTTGGGGCTTATGGGAAATAGAAGAAACACTAGAACTGAGACAGAGGAGACCAAACGGTTTACAGTGATGATGATGTAATGATGATGTAATGATGATGTAATGCGAGCCCCCTCACCTCGTCGTTGCGTGGAGCGTCCTTGCACAGCTCCCCCCAGTCGTGCTCGATCTCCTCCTCCTCGCGCCGCAGGATGGCGTCCACATCGTCTTCGTCGTCTTCGTCGGAGCTGGTCTCCACGTTGCCCTTCCCCCGGGCCAGGTCCGGCTCGCTGTCGCTGTCCTCTTCCTCTGATGACGAGTCCAAACCAGACTCCTCCTCCTCCTCCGAGCCGCTCTCCGCTTCATCATCATCATCGTCGTCGTCGTCATCTTCATCATCCTCCTCCTCCTCCTCCTCGCTGTCATCTGTAACGCCGTCTCCCAGATCCACGTTGGCCTGATCTACGGTTTGCTGCTGCTCCTCATCGTCTTCATCGTCTTCATCATCTTCACCTGGGAAACATATATTCCAGTCAGGTCATTACACTCACAGCCGTCTACAATGTAGAAAATGGCCACCAGCAACCAGCTACCTGCTGATAAACTGGTTGTAGCTGCTAGGTTACGAGGAGCATCATGGAGCCCGTTCTCCTCCACTGTTCCACATGCTGTTTCACAGAGGTGGAAGAAGTATTCAGATCTTTGACTTAAGTAAAAGTAGAAATACCACAGTGTAAAAATACTTTGTTACAAGTAAAAATCCTGCATTCAAAATCTTACTTAAGTCAAAGTACAAAAGTATTAGCATCAAAATACTTAAAGTAGCAAAAGTAAAAGTACTCATTATGCAGAATGGCCCATTTCAGAATCATATATATCATGTTATAATTATTGATGCATTAATGTGTTCATCACTTTAATGTTGCAGCTGGTAAAGGTGGAGCTAATTTTAATTACTTTATATACTTCTGGGTAGCTTAACCTATAAAAATATATCATCATTTATTAGTTGATTTATAATTTGTATTAATAATCTAAATCTGCAAAATAACTAGTAACTAAAGCTGTCAAGTACAATATTTCCCTCTGAAATGTAGTGGAGTAGAAGTATAAAGTAGCATCAAATGGAAATACTCAAGTAAAGTACAAGTACCTCTAAATTGTACTTAAGTACAGTACTTGAGTAAATGCACTTAGTTACTTTCCACCACTTGCTCTTTCACCATGCTCACTGTCACCAACAGAAACAAACTCCTCAAAATCACACACATCGCCTCTAAGTCTCCCTACTCCCAACCTCCCATCTCTCACTGACCCTGCCATCACCCGTAAAGCCCGTATCACAGCACACGACCCCAGCCACCCCCTAAACTCATGCTTCACCCTACTCCCATCTTAGCCTGGTAAGCCCGTCCTGATCACGTGACCTCACATTCTGATCCGTGATTCACATTCACGGATCAGTCTGGACTTCTAGCCGCCCACATCGACTTCCTGAAATTACATTGTAACCGGGCCAATCAGGGCCTTTTATTAGACTGTTCTCTTTGCAAAGAAGGCAAAAATCGTTCACTTCTGTAGAAGACACAGCTTGTTTAATCCTTGCTAACGTTACCGTGTTTATCCCGTGTTTATCCCGTGTTTCCACTGAACGCCGCACCATGATGGCGTCACGTGTTTTGTTACGCTGATTGGCTGAAGGAGTTTGTCTGTCAAGGCAAGTACTCCTGCCCACTGAAATCGATGTGGGCGGCTAGAAGTCCAGACTGATCCTAAATGAAATATTGTGGTGCTGCAGAGATGTCCTGGCCTACACATCATATTCTACAGACTTAAGAAAACATCTTTGTTTGGTACAGATCCCCGTAAAAATCACACCATAATCATTTTAATACGTTTTTCAATGAAAATGAGAATAATGATGCAAAAATGATCATTCCCTCTAATATCGCAAATCATATCGCAATTGCAATATCAGTCAAAATAATCGCAATTAGATATTTTTTCAAAATCGTTCAGCCCTAGAATAAACACATGATTCTCCTGGTTCAAAGCTTTGTAGATGCAGATCGCTACACAGACCCTCTGGCCCCGCCCACAACCGGCTCTACTCACCCTCTTCAAAAACTCTGACTCCTCGCACCAGCGGCTCTCCTTTCACTTTACCGTCTCTGCTCTGCACCGCTTTGACCGCTCCCTCCGACTGCTCTTTGATCTTCTTCTTCTTCTTCTTCTTCTTCTTCTCCTTCTTGCCCTTCACATCCTCCTTGTCCTCCTCCTCCTCCTCTGAGTCGGACAGTTTGTAGAAGCGCTTCAGGTCCTCGGTGGAGGTGTGGTTGATGGGACGGCCTCGTTTGTCCACGGTGTATTTCACCTTGAAGCGTTTGTCGTGAAACATCGACTGGAAGCGCTTGTCGATCTTGACTTTGCTTTCCTTCTCGGGCATTTCCCAGAAGCGCGGGTCCTTCTGCACCCGCAGGAAGCGCTCATCGCCACCTTGGCTCTTTTTGGAAGACATGGCGGCCGATTCAGAGCGTCACCTGGGAAGAAAACAGGACAACTAGTCAGTGACAATTAGCAAAAGTGGAAGACAATAAGGCTGCAACTAACGATTTTTTGTTTTCCGATTAATCATTTAGTTTATGAAATGTCAAAAATAATGGTAAATGCCCATCACAAGTTACCAGAGCCCAAAGGGATTCTTAAAGTCTTCCTCAGTTTGACCAGCAGACAAAAAACACAAAGTATTCAGATATAAAACAGAGAAAAGCAGCAAAGCTTAGCATTTGTGAAGCTGAAACCAGAAAATGTTTGGTATTTTTACTTGATAAAACGATTAATCGATTCTCAAGATTATAATCGATCAATCTTCTGTTGATCAACTAACCGACTAATCGTTTCAGGACTAGAAGACTCAGAAGATTCAGCATCTTCCTGTCCTGTATGCCCTGTGCCTGTCCTGTATTCCATGTATTAGTGTGGATTTAAAAGTATTTGCACAAACGCATCTAAAGGCTGCTGCTTCTGAATCACATGGAACTCAGTCAAATCCAGGGCTGCAGTACTCAAGTCCGGACACCAGAAAAACTTTCTAACGTCTCGGACTTGACTCAATCTTGTGCCTACTCAACTTTTTTCCTGCCTTTCTAAAATAAAGGGATAATTTTATTGATTGTTTGGTTTCATTTCTCCCCCAGCACCACAAACTTCTCTGCACTGATCAGCTGGATGATGGAGGGTTTTAGTCCAGAGCTGCTGCAGGTAGATCAGATACATCTCTGTTCATCCTTAACAAACTCCTTAAGCATTATGTTTACATTTGGAAAGACATGCACACTATTTACTGACTATTTTGTCTTGAATTGGACTCAATTTTTGCTCTCGGTCTCCATCTCGACCCCTCTGCACCTGGTCTTGTCACTGACCTGGACTCATTTAAGGAGGTCTTACCTAACTGTTACAGCCCTCATCAGACCAGCTGTTAGAATCACAGCAGCAGTGGTGGAAAGTAACTAAGTACATTTACTCAAGTACTGTACTTAAGTACAATTTTGAGATACTTGTACTTTACTTGAGTATTTCCATTTGATGCTACCTTATACTTCCACTCCACTACATTTCAGAGGGAAATATTGTACTTTCTACACAATGGATAATATAACAAGGTTTTAAAATACAACACATTGTTAAAGATGAAACCAGTGGTTTCCAACCTTTTTGGCTTTTGACGTCTTACAAAAAGCAGTGTGTAGTCGGGTCACATTTCAGATGTCTATGAGTTGTTAACAGCTCCACCAAATAGTGATTTTTCCCTCTAAACCTCACATGGTTTCATTTCAATAAATGTTCAAATGATCCAATATTTCAGCAAAAATCAAAGATTAGAGAAAAAGTCCAAAAACTGAAAACAGATTTGTGTATCAGAACTTTGTTTTTTCTTCTTTCCTCTCCCATTAATCATCTCGCGACCCCTCAGATTTATCTGGTGACCCTTTGGAGGGGCCCAACCCCTAGGTTGGGAACCACTGGAGTAAACTAGCTAACTGTATATAAAGTAGTTCAAACTAGCTCCACCTCCAGCAGCTACAACAGTAACATGCTGCTTACACACTGATGCTTCAGTATTAATAATCTAATGATGTCATATATAATAAAATATCAGTCAGAGGGACCAAACCACTACTTTTACTTTAATACTTTAACTACATATTGCTGCTAATACTTATGTACTTTTACTTAAGCAGGATTTTTCATGCAGGACTTTTACTTGTAATGGAGTATTTTTACATTGCTGTATTGGTACTTTTACTTAAGTAAAGGATCAGAGTACTTCTTCCACCACTGAGCAGCAGCATTAACACCTGAGTGAGTGACAGAGCATCAACTCTGCAGCTGGCAAACCAACATGAGCCTGGGAAACTGAGCTGTTGTTTTACTTCTGCTCTAACATGCTAATAAACAAAACCACCATGTCTGTCTGTAACATTTCTATCCCAGATACCATCAGCAGTAGAGCTATCAGCTAGCTTAGCACCGAGTTAGCATGTAAACAACACTGCCGTACAGTCTGTCAGAGTCACGGCTGAAACACACAGCACAGCAGCCGACACTGAGCATGCGCTTTCAGAAACAGGCACTATAATACGCTTATGATACGGTAAAATAATACTAAATAATACACAAATCAAACTGTACCAAAAAAATCTCCAGTCCTCTTCTCTACACGTGTTTTCCCAGCATGCAACGCTCCCGTGACCTTTTTTTTTCTTCCCGCCCCTTTTCTGCTAAGGCAAGCGAAGTGGGACAAATCAGACAAACAGGAGAAAAGTCAAACAGGTAATTATGTTCCCGTAACGTAGCGTTAAAAACGTTGCTTTTATACTTATACTTTTATACTTTTATACTTTTATACGTAGACGTATTATTGATGCTCCTATTAGGAAGACAAGGGTTTTGCTGTTTAGGTTTTTAGTTTTGCAGTGTAACCCAAGCTAGGAGACTTTAATTTATGTACTTTTTTTCAGTTTAGCAGGACATCACCTTTTCAATAGTCTATAACAACAGTGAATGACAATACAACGTTACACTTTTCCCAAAAGAAAGTTGTGACCTTGATAACTATTTCTATTGAGTTACAGTTCCCTAAGCTACTTTGTGTGCATTCTAGCTATAGTGGAGCTTTTGTATTATTTTTTTTTTCTAGTATTAAAACTGAACTACCAATATTATTATTTATTTTATGTAGGTTTACTTTATTATCGCTATTTTAATCGTTATTCTCGGTGTGATCCAGTTCCGTATTTTCTCATGACCCAAGGTGAATCCATTTCCAGATTTTCCCGCCGTCTTCCTCTGACGTCATTCAATGTGGCCGACAGGAAGGAGGAAGAAGAAGGTTTGTGTTGTGCAAGCTCAGATGTTAGAGGCTCACTGTGTTGTTCAGAGCTGACACACACACACACCAGACATCTCCAGAAACTAAACAACAACAACAACAACAACAACAACAACAACAAGATGAGCAGGTCAGCAGGAAGCAGCTTGCTGTCTGGAGTGTGTGTGAGGTTCCTGACAGGACACACTGCCCTCTCCTCCTGCTCCTCCTCCTCCTCCTGCTGCTGGATGCTCTCCTCCAGACAGCAGAGCTCAGCCAGAGGAGCCATGAACGTGTTCAACAGAGAGATGAAGAGGAGGCAGAGGAGGTGGGCGGCTTCACTGCAGGACAGCCACAAGTACGACTACCTGAGGGACGAGGTAGGAGCAGAGGGTGACCCTGAGATACTGACATACTGTTTTATTACAGGGTTCCTGCACATTTTCAATTAAAAAATTCCATACTTTTCCCAGACCTTGATTTGTTTTGAAGATTTTGTCTGGTGTTCAATATGATTTACGCAGATAGACATCTTGCCCCTGCTAACTAGGTCATATCACTGTATAGATGAAGATTGTTCTTCACAGAGACAAATATCAGAATATGTGAGATGATTGGCAGGGTTCCTACACGGTTTCCATTTTAAAATTCCAGATTTTTCCCAGACCCTATGTTCTTGACCGGATTTGATTTTGGTCTGTATTTGATATAATGCATGCTGACAGCGGCTGGGTAATAAGAGCGTCCCTCTATCTGAACATTATTCTTCACATCAACAAAAACTGTGGACTCAAAGTGGCTCTACAGCAACATAAAAGCTAGAATGATGTGTGTATCGGACCTGAACCGCAACATTTTCCATACTTTTCCAGACATTTTTTCAAATTCCCAAACTATTCAAGACCTGGAAATGATCAAATTCATTTTTAATACTTTTCCAGACTTTCCAGACCTGCGTAGGAACCCTATTATTAACCATCAGGGGCTGGTCAGTCAGTGGAAAGCTTGTGCCATCTGGGTACTGTGACCTCTGACCTCTGACCCTTGACCTCGTTACTTGTTGCTTGTTTTTTGGTCTAACTTTTTTTTGAGGCTGGATCAGTTGGCCTCTATATGTTTTTATCACTGTGTAATCAGAATCAGAAACTTTATTTGCCAAGTACAATGTGCAAGAAATTTCTCTTGGTGCAGGTGTCAACATGAGAAAAATGTAAAGACGAATATACATTACAATACAGTATAATACTTCTTAAGATGTCATTCTGCTGATCTTTTAATCTCTTTTTAATCTTTATATTTTTGTACAAATCACCTGTACAAATGTGGTCTTTTTATGTGTTTTTTTTTTAAATTCTGCTCTGTTCTCAGTTCACCTTACTGCAAGCATGAATTAATAAGTGAATTAATTAATTAAGTCAAAATCAATACAGGGGTATAATTATTGAATAAAAATAAAACCTACATGCTATGAGTTATGTGCAGATAAGTGCAGTGAGTGTTGAGCACAGACCAAAACTGTACTAAAATGACCAAAAAAAACCAAACGCATGGGTGGAAATTAACCTCAGACGGTTTCTTTTTTAATTCTGGACCCCAGACTGGATGGTTCAGTATTGATCAGTGAAATCCAGCAGCCACGTTGGCCGGTGGATGAAAAATGTTGTTTCCTGCACTCATCATAAGAACACATGGGATCTAGTGGAGAAAGTGCAAACTAACAGAGTTTTTGTGTTTTGTGTTGTGTGGCTGCAGGTCGGCAGCAGAGTGGCAGACCGGGTCTATGATATTGCAAGGTAAGAGACATGATGAGACACAGAGCTGCTGCAGGTCTGATGGTCTGACAGGCTGCAGGTCTGATGGTCTGACGGGCTGCAGGTCTGATGGTCTGACGGGCTGCAGGTCTGATGGTCTGACAGGCTGCAGGTCTGACGGGCTGCAGGTCTGATGGTCTGACAGGCTGGTGGTCACATGTTCCTCCTGTCTCTGCAGGACGTTTCCTCTGGCTCTGGACATCGGCTGTGGGAAAAGTCACATTGCAGAGCATTTAAGCAAGGTACAGTCCACACACCTGTACTGTATCAGTGGTACAGTCCACACACCTGTACTGTATCAGTGGTACAGTCCACACACCTGTACTGTATCAGTGGTACAGTCCACACACCTGTACTGTATCAGTGGTACAGTCTGTACACCTGTATATGTGGTAGGCAGACTTGTTTTAGTTATACAAACATTTCTCAGAGGCAGAAATAATCTCATTGGTTGAGTTAAACCTCAGTGGGCGGAGCCAAAGAACCACACATTTTCTGTCTATAACATTAGACGGAAGCTCAGTGAAAAAGCCAAGAGGTAAGAGAGGAGGAAGCTAATATTATGAAGCCTAGCGCTCTGCTGCTAACTGAAAAAATAATACAATCTACTATACTAAGTTATCTAGGTTAGCTAGCTGACCTTCAAGTTCAAACTAGCCATACTAGCCTATAACTAGCTAGGTAAGCTAGCTAGCTAGCTGCTGAGCCTCAACATCATGATGCCATGGTCATGACTGAAAAATTGCGGTTTATATATTTTTCTTTGCCATCCAAGTTTGCCGGTTAACTAACTTGTGCTCCAAAAAAACTGTTGTTCTTTGGCTCCGCCCACTGAGGTTTAACTCAACCAATGAGATTATTCCTGAAATGATTGTAGAACTGATCTCCAGTCTGCCTGTACAGCTCAGCCTCTGTCCATATCTGTCTCTCTGCTCCCTTCTGAAAAGACTTGAATATTCTCTGTCTGATGTGTATCTGCTGGTTGCAGGACGTTGTGGAGCGTCTCTTCCTGACCGACATCTCAGACGAAACTCTGGTGAGTGAGAGGAACGATGAAGATGATCACACACATCGAACCCGGGTCGAGTTCACTAAACACAGCCAGTGGATTCCCTACAGGGATCAACAGTGTGTTCCAAAATAGTTATTAAGGATCTTGAAGCGTTTCCTTATATAATAGTGACATTTTTAAAGCTGCACTAGGCAACTTTCACACGTCATCTGCACACGTCATCACAAGTCATCTGCACTTTTGAAATACTAATGGATGATATGAAGGATTTTTTTTATTTTTTTTATTTTATTGTTCCAACCCTCAGAAACAGAAGAGAGAGTGTGAGATCCCGACTCACTGTGTTCTGGCCGACGAGGAGTTTCTGCCTTTTAAAGAAAACACCTTCGACCTGGTGGTGAGCAGCATGAGGTGAAGCATTCTGTCTATGTAGCAGTAGTAGTAGTAGTTTAAGACTACATTTCCCATCAGCCCCATTGCTTCCTGCCCAATCTAAACTCATCTCTCTTTCTTCTGCCAGTCTGCACTGGATCAACGACCTGCCTGGAGCGCTCAGACAGGTCAGGATCACAGCAATTCTCCATAATAACATTAATAATCGGTTTTGTTGAACTATTTGCACAGTGTATAGAACACAGTAATGAACGACAGAAAAGCCTCGCAAAAAATACATATATATTTTAAAAACTAGAATCAAGCCGATGTGAGTTACATGAGGATATAATAGGTTCTTAAGAGGAAACAAACAAATTAATGCTTTTATGAGATTTTGTTCATATCAGTGGTTGCTTGCCTTCTGATGATCCCCCACTGGAGGTCATAGTCACCCTAGTTCATTTACTACTATTTATATCTATTTATACTTTTTCTGTTTATATTTATTATTATGTGTATCTTTTATTATTATTCTTGTTGTTTTTATATGCATACTTGACTGAGAGATCCGCACAAGAGTTCCAATGCCCTTGTACACCTGTACCTGAGCAATAATAATAAAGTCTTGAATCTTGAATCTTGAATCTAACACTGGTCTGGTGTCAGTTAAATACCTGAAATGTAAAACACCTAACAAAAAATGTCGGTAACACTTTATAATAACCATCATTAATAAATGGTAAATTGATAGTTAATTAAACTTTAGTTAATAGTTATTTTACTGTTAACAAACAATGAAATGATGATATAAAATCATTTGTTTATAAATTATATATTGTATCATAGCTGATAAGAGACGGCAAAAAGGGTAAAAAGCTATGATACAATATATAATTTATAAACAAATGATTTTATATTACACAAACGAATGATAAAATAACATAAATTATAGCATTACTAATAATTAGTAAACATTATTAATGATCATTTCATTGTTTGTTAACAGTAAAATAACTATTAACTAAAGTTTAATTAACTATCAATTTACCATTTATTAATGATGGTTATTATAAAGTGTTACCAAAATGTCTCAGCATACACACAGTATCCACTTTATTATTATTATTGTAGATGGGCAAAAGGCGCTTGTTCAGACTGAAAGGTTTAATAAACATAAAGAAAGAGATTCACTTCAAAACAATTCAGCAGCAGGACTAGTTTCTTTATATATTGTCAGAATCTGCTTTGTCGGCGTTCCTTTATGTGCTAGAAGTGATTTTCAGACTGTTCCTCCAGACAATGGCAGTGAATGGAGAGAGAAAAAAACAACACAATTCTCCAGTCTGCTCTACTGGAGCAACAGATCACAGAATCACTGATTTGGGGGTTTTATCATGGAGGAAGAGACACGACCCAAGACTCTACCAGAGGCACACAGAGCTGTAACAGGTGGCTGTGTGAACAGAGGGGGTGTACCTAATAAAGTGGATACTGAGTGTATAAATCATGAGGTTTGGTCCTGTAGGAACCCTGTGTGGACCAGGTTCTGGTTTCCCCCCTCAGATCCAGCAGGTGCTGAAGCCGGACGGCGTGTTCATCGGGGCGATGGCGGGCGGAGAGACGCTGTACGAGCTGCGCTGCTCGCTGCAGCTGGCCGAGACGGAGCGGGAGGGGGGCTTCTCCCCCCACGTCTCCCCCTACACCGCCGTCACCGACCTGGGAAACCTGCTGGGCCAGGCCGGCTTCAGCATGCTGACTGTGGTGAGGACACACACACACACACACACACACACACACACACACACACACACACACACTGCTGCACAGCCTCTACCAACCAGTAGTCCCTGAAAATAACCTCACATTTTCATTAGTTTACATTAATTCACCCCTTCATGCAAAATCCCCTTAAATTTAATTAAGGGAGTTATTAATGGAGGAGACCCCATCGGAAACCTCCTTAAACTCCCCTTAATCTTGACTCCTTACTAATGAATAATTTAATGAAAAGTTCAGGGAGACAGGAACTTTTCCATTAATTTCCATGAAAAATCCCTTAATTTCTAGTGTCTCTGTGAATCAACCCATGAATAAATCCCTTATAAACCCAAGATACTAACCATACTTATTAAAGCTATTATTATTTTTAATGGATAATTAATGTTTATAATAAGGACATTTCAGGGATGAAATTAAGGGGTTTGGTTAAAAAGTCCTCAAATCCTTTACTGAAGTAAATTTAGCAACACCATAATGGAAAAATACTTCATTAAAAGTAAAAGTTCTGCATTCAAAAGTTTACTTCATTAAAAGTATAGAAGTATTAGCAGTAAAATGTACTGAAGTATGAAAAGTAAAAGTCGTCATTCTGTCAGAGAGTTAAATTATTGAAGCATGAACCTGTCAGAAGTATTTTAATGTTGTCGGTCTAACTGCTCCATATACTGTTGGGGAGTTTAAACTCTAACAATGCAACATGTTTTATGAGCTTATCTTATGTTCTGCATGTAAAACCTTTTTCTGCAAAGTAACTAGTAACTCCAGCCGGCAGATAAATGCAGTGGAGGAAAAAGAACAAGATTTCCCTCTGAGATGTAGAGGAGGAAAAGTAGAAAGTCTCACAGAATGGAAATACATTGGAAATACTTAAGTAAAGTGTCAGTACCTCAAAACTGTACTGAAGTGCAGTACTTGAGTAAATGTACTGAGTTACTTTCTACCTCTGCTACTGAACACTCTGTTAGTCAGTTCACTGTCTGAAAACAGCTTGTAACAAGGGTTCTGGTGACTTGGGACTTGACTTGATGCCTGAAGAGAAGACTTGAGACTTGACTTGACTTGGGTTCTGGTGACTTGGGACTTGACTCTGACTTGTACTCTGATGACTTGAAAAGGTTTCTAAAGTCTTGACTTGAGATCTTGTGTTTGTGTAAATGACTTAGATTGAAAGTGATGAGATTTGTTCCAGCAGACGACTGAATTTAAATTCTGTTTTCTGAATTTGTATGGAATGATTGAATTTATTGAAGTTGAAACCGATTCTAGAAATCAAACTCATGATGCTCTTACCAAGTTTTTATCCTATTAAAACCATATTGCATTGAAAAGTCCTAGATATTTAGTTTTCTTTAAGATATTAAATTGATACTGGACTCTTGATTTGTTCTGACTTGACTTGCTGTTCTACATTTAGACTTGAGACTTAAGACTTACTTAGGACTCTTGTATAAACTAAGTTTGCTGTCAGCTGTAATGAACTCATCTTATGCAGTTTAACCCTTTTCAGATCAAAGTCCTTCACAAATAATAAATCAGTAGTAAAAAATGTAAGATTTGTCCAGACCTTTTGAAAAAAAAGTAAAAAAAAGAAAGTTCTGTACAGACAATAAAACAAATGAATAATAAACTTAATGTGTACAGACCTTTTCATACTGTGGTTATAAACAGACAATGAAGCAACAACCAATATAAATAATACTAAACTTTAAATGTATAAACCTTTTCAAAACAAAGAGACAAACAGCTTTACAGACAATAAAAAAATATGAATAAAATCCTGATAACAGAGATAATGAAAAGTGCAGACATGAATTACAAACGGGGTTGAAGAATAAAAAAGCCAAATACAACGAGGATGAAGCAGTAAAAATAAAAATCAAATTCTAAGAGCCGGACTGTAAAAATATTTTTTAAGAAGTGTGGTTAATGAGGTCGCTCACTTAGTTTCACACTGAACACAGAGAAGAGTCTTGTGGTTAATACAGAAGTGAAATCTGTGATGATGCTGAACTGAGACTTTTACTGACGCAAGCAAACACTTTCACTTTTTGCTTTTAGAAAACAGGTTTGTCACATCGAGCTTTACAGAAAACCAAGAACACAAAACATAAAAACAAGAGAGAGAATAAATACACAACACATTTTCCATAAATGTGTGTGTGTATGAGAACCAACATGATTTTATTTCTGCTTCATGTGTGTTAAATCATTAAATAAACCCAGTCCCGTCTCCCCGCTGTCTGTTGCAGGACATTGATGAGATCCAGGTTCACTATCCGGGGATCTTAGAAGTCATGACGGACTTACAAGGTACAGTCTGCTGCACACACACTGTGCAGCCAATCACAGACAGACAGCAGGTCACATGACATGGACCCTTATCACAGGTGACTGTAGTTGTCGTAAACGGAGCGATTACACTGGGCAGAATGAAGCCCAGTATCAGAATACACTTTCTTACACAGTCTGTGTTTCTACTAACATGCGGTGAATTAAATAATGATGAAATAAAAGTATCTTTCAGTTTGGTGAGGGCTGCCTGGGACCCTCTGAGGGACCAGCAGGGTATCAGAGGTTCTTAAAATGTCTGAACGAGTCTTAAAGTATCTTTTTATTTTTTTTATTTATTTAACCTTTATTTAACCAGGAATGTCCCAGAATCTCTTTTTCAAGGGAGACCTGGCCAAGACAGGCAGCAGCATAAATACAAACACAAAAAGGAGACAAAATTAAAAAGAACTAACCAGGTAAATTCAGAACATTGACATCTTAAGGAAACAGCCTAATTCTTTCATTTTGGATTTAAAAGCATGTAATGAGATTAATTCATTGAGTTTATCTAAATTTAAGGTTTACAAAATCCAGTGTGGAGAGCTGGAGACGGTCTGGAAACCTGAGACAGAGCTGAACAACGAGCTCCAATCAGGATACACTCAACCTTCATTTTGGTTTTTTTAAAGATTATTTTTTGGGCTTTTTGCCTTTTATTGTTATAGTTTTACAGTAGAGATAGACAGGAAAGACTAGGAGAGAGAGAGAGGGAGATGACATGTGACAAAGGTCCTGGGCCAGATTCAAACCCAGGACATCACATGGTCACATGATACGCTCCTCAGACAGCTGAGCCAACAGGACGACCCCCTTCAGCTTTAAGTTTTATTGGTTGTGAGATATGTCACTCAAACGCAGCATCATCTAGTGTCAGAGTTCACCTCCTGTTCAACAACATGGAGAACAGACACACTGCTGCTCAGATGTAAACCAGCTTGGTCTCGTTCTGGAAGCCCAGCAGCTCGTCTGTTACTTTCAAAAAGACTTTTTTACATGTTGTGAAGTGACATTTATCAGCTTCTGCCCACACAGTCTGCATCGGCTTTTACAAACTGAATCAGCTGAAACTGTTCGACCTTTCCACATTCTGTTTCTCTTGATAAGACGAATGACAGCAGGAATCAGAAAGAAAACGCTCCAATCACAACACACATCAGAGAAAGTCCTGGTTAGGAAGAGGCAATGAAAAAGTTTTAAAATGTCTTAAATACATACAGTCATGTTACACCATGTGTTTCTAGTACTGTCATAACGGCTATTGGGTAACAATACTGTAACAGCCTCAGCCTTCTTCTGAACTACAATAGGGAACTTCCATTCAAGAGAGAAGGAAATTGTTTTCAAATGTTTCCAAAGTATTACATAGTAATGATTGCACAACTTACTACATTAATGTAGGACTGTTATCATGCTAATAATTCCTCATTATTACCATAAGTTACCAGTTACTTTCTGATCATTTCTATGCAATTGCACAGTTATTACCCTGTAGTCTGTGTGCTGTAATGTAAAGATCTATACCAAAAGATCTTAAAAAGCCTTAAACCTGGCTTCAGACTCCTGAACCGCTCAGCCAACTTCTGCTCTGTGTAGTTTGTGGCTCTGTGTTTCATTCTGACAGACTTTATAAGCAAGTGACAGACTGTACTTTATTTGGCTGAGTGTTTTTATCTTTTATTTTCATCTTCTGTAGGTATGGGGGAGAGCAACTGTGCTTGGAACAGAAGGTCGCTGCTGCACAGAGACACCATTTTAGCAGCAGCAGCCATTTATGAAGGTAAATCCTGAAGGAATACACAGAGATGTTGGGAGTTTGGCCTGTTGGTAAAGTTTCCTGTTAACTGATGAGAACACAGACACCGAAATCATCCACATGTTCCCAGTAGATTGTTTACTTCAGTCCAGTGCTCCATGCTAACACTTTAGCGTACACTATGTTGAGCGATTGTAGCTCCATGCTAACGCTTTAGCGTACACTATGTTGAGCGATTGTAGCTCCATGCTAACGCTTTAGCGTACACTACGTTGAGCGATTGTAGCTCCATGCTAACGCTTTAGCGTACACTACGTTGAGCGATTGTAGCTCCATGCTAACGCTTTAGCGTACACTATGTTGAGCGATTGTAGCTCCATGCTAACGCTTTAGCGTACACTACGTTGAGCGATTGTAGCTCCATGCTAACGCTTTAGCGTACACTACGTTGAGCGATTGTAGCTCCATGCTAACGCTTTAGCGTACACTATGTTGAGCGATTGTAGCTCCATGCTAACGCTAGAGTTACAGTATCTCAAAAGTGATAAAATGAGAAGTTAAATATGTGGTTCAGTCTGTCAGTTTTGTGTAGGAGATTGGTAAAATTTACACAGAATATGATATAAGACAAGGTAGTGCATTGAACTAGCAGGAACTACTTTCCTGTTTCCACATAGAGTTAATGATATTTAATTTTTAAAATGTATGAATCCACAGGCCATACAATAAAAACTACTAAAAACTTTCTATTACTACAAAGACACTTTTCTTACTTTGGATAATGCTAGTGGCTACTATCACTCCACATAGTGCTAAATGGTTAGCATGGATCATTTTGGTGTTTGTGTTCTCATTACTGGCAGGGCTCCCGGCCTGTACTTTCAAACCTCTGCAGATGATCCAGAACGCGGCGGCGTGTCTGGTCTTCAACCAGCCCAAAAGAGCACATGTCACTCCGCTATTCATCTCCCTCCACTGGCTCCCAGTTGCTGCCCGCATCAAGTTCAAGTCCTTGATGCTCGCCTACAAAACAATAACCAAAACGGCTCCGACCTACCTGAACTCCCTCATTCAGGTCTACGCTCCCTCCCGCTCACTACGCTCTGCCATGGAGCGGCGCCTGGTGCTGCCACCTCAGCAAGGCCCTAAGTCTCTAGCCAGACTCTTCTCTTCTGTGGTTCCCCGGTGGTGGAACGAGTTGCCAAACTCCATTCGATCCGCAGAATCCCTCTCTATCCTTAAGAAAAGGCTAAAGACCCAGCTCTTTAGCGAATACCTCCTTTCATAAAAAAAAAAAAAAAAAAAAAAAAAAATTTGATGCACTCTATGCATTACCTCATAGCACTACCTTGTAGCACTCCCTCGTAGCACCTATGTCCTGTTGGACCAGAACTTAGCTTGTTGCACTGTCTCGTAGCACCTTTGTCCTGTTGGACCAGAACTTAGCTCTATAGCACTTACTCTCGTTGTTCTCTCCTATCTAGAAACTTGCTTGTGTTGTATGCAAATCTCATGTGTAAGTCGCTTTGGATAAAAGCGTCTGCCAAATGTGAAATTGTAATTGTAAATTGTAATTACTTAGTGGGTTAATCTGACAAACAGGACAATCTGAAAAACGTTTAATCGTTTCACTCAGTGTGTAACGACTGGCACTAATTTTGTTATGTTGACTCTTCTCTTCTTTCCGTTTGTCTTTTTTTTCTATGCGGTCGATCTTTCCTTCCTTAAACCCTCGTCTGCATTGCTGTTATCCACAGCACCCAAAATAAACGGTTCTCAGCCAATTTTAGGAAGATTTTACGGTTTCACTTCCCTCTCTGTAGATAGACAGCAGCAGGACCAGAACATGTTGCAGTCCTGAACAGACTACAGTTCAGAACAGCACAGATATCATGACATCGGAGAGTTAGCAGAGTGTTATGTTTATGTCCAGGGACCACCAGGGGTCCTTGAGGGGGTTCCAGGGGGTTCCAGGGGGTCCCCAGCAAGCTGATGAATTGTTAAACTTCACCATTTCATTTACAAGAAGTTAACACAATTAGAGAATGTAGCAGAATGACTGTTCTGATCATAGTTTCTCTGTCATCTCTCTACTTACAATACAGATAGTCATGGAATTCTGGACAATCATATCTAGCAATAAAAGATATTCTCAGATTTGGGTCCGAGAGACAAAATCTCATCAAATGGGGGTCCGTGGCCCTAATGTGGAATAAATTAGGGTCCTTGATATGAAAAAGGTTGAGAATCACTGACCTAAAGAGTCTGCAGGTTTTCATTCCAACCAAACCAAACCTGCAGAAAAGATGATATTGTTTGTCTGAAACTGTTTCAGAGATGTATGGAAACGAGGACGGGTCCGTTCCTGCCACCTTCGAGATCCTCTACATGATTGGCTGGAAGCCTCATGAGTCACAGGTAAAGAAGAAGTTCAGCTGAAACAGGGACGATGATCTGCAAGTTTATTTTTAGTGTCTCCATCTTTGGTGCAAAGCGGTCGTTGCTGTGGTGTTTTTGCACTACTGCACTTCTCAAAGATCAAGTGTCAATCAAACAGTGTGTCCAGCCATGCTGGCCATCGCTGCTCATGCTCATGCTCATGGGTGTTTAGAACAGACAATGGAAAAGCTTTATGAACTATAATATAGATTGAATCACTGCTGTGTTATAACAATCTGTGACAGAGAGCAGCGAAACAGACATTTATTTATATGAAATTATACCATGGTCTGGGTGAATACTCGATTCTGATTGGCTACAGGGTGTCAATTAATTCCTGATAATGGACACCTACTAAGTAGTTCCAGTGAAACTGTCTGTTCACCGTTCTAAATTAATGCGCTGGTTGCATCAGCCTGTATCTAAAATGAGTAACCATAGCAACAGGGACGCAGTCAAAGCCTCCGTTTACAATTTGTATGTTTGTGAAAATCTTGATATTGATTTGGGGACAATGACATGGCTGATAGCTAGCTAGTCTTGTTGTTAAACATACTGTCAAATTATATTTACTGTTTGTTATTGACTTTGAATGTTGCTAGCATAACGTTAGCTTTCTGGCTCATAGCTGAGCCAAAGGGTTCTATGAGCTGAGCGGACTAGAAATATCTCCTGCTGCCAAGTCCTATCTAAGGTTCGTCCTATTTACTGGAGCAGTGAACAACGTTTCCGTTGCATAAGAACCTTATGGGATGGTAATGATTGTTCCAGGTATTAGTCAAACCCTCAGGTGTTACCAGGGAAACTGAGTTATGGCTTGCGAAAAACTTTAGATTTTGATTACAAAACGCATGAAAATATAAATTAATGGTCTTAATCTTTTTTTTCTTTGGCAAGTGACCATGGTATAAGGGGGATAATGCCCGACGAGGTGTCCATTATCAGGAATTAATGGACTCTGCTACGTGTCGGACGGTTCTGGCCTCCCTGTCGTCCATTAATTCCTGATAACGGACACCTCGTCGGGCATTATCCCTTACATGTCCTATATCATTATTTGAACGGTCTGTGTTTCCTTTGCCAGGCCAAACCGGCGAAGCGAGGCTCGGCCACCGCGTCGTTCGGGGATTTATCGAAGATCAGCCAGCCGACATCCACCGAGAAGAGCTGAGCCGCTGGCCTGCTGCGTGATGTAAATAGTGTTTTATTTAAATAACTATGTTTTGTAGCCAGGTAAAAACCAACCACCGTCCTGTAATACTCTGCAATAAACTTGAGTAATGACAACAGAGATGTGAGAGCCTCATGTTTTCTCCTGGCAGGCAGGTTTACTGTTATAGATATGAATACACAACAGCAGATGATGAGGAAGAGCTCAGAACTGATCCTGACTTAAAGGAATAGTTCACCCAAAAAATCTTTAGAACAGAGAACGTTGTCAGCTGTGATCTTTTCCATGTGATTCTAAAAGGAGAGAGGACAGAGTTCAAACTAAACATCGAACAAAAAGTTCGGAAATTTGTGTTTGGTAGATTATTTCTCTGTTGAAATAATAATTAATAATTAATAATTAATAATAATAATAATAATCTTGGCAATACATTTTATACCGTTGGAAAGCCTGTTTATTTCCCTTTTAAATGGTGCCTCATTTGTAAGGAACATGCATTTGTGGGATGAGCAGCACAGCTGAGTATGTGGGTTGCGCTCGTGAAAAATTTGCCAAATCTTCTCTGCCAATGCCAAACAGCTTATTCTGCTGTTGCTATTGACTCTTGTTTTGAGCTTCCGGTTCCCCCAGGTGCTGACAATCAGGTACCTGATTGGCACCTGATTGGCAGCACCTGTGAGCATGGGCCCTGCTACAGTGATCAATTGGTGTCTGCTCCAAGAATCGGCATGCCACGTTTGTCTGATCTCGATAAGGCTTGTGCGATAGGGCGACTTCAAGCTGGTGTTCCACAAAAGCAAGTTGCGGCATTATTTGGAGTGAGCCATAGTACCATCTCCAAACTGAAGGCCAAGTTCCATGAAACGGGGGATGTCAGAGACAGACCGCGAAGTGGGCGTCCCAAGAAGGCTACACCCCAAGAAGACCGGTTCCTCACCCTTTCAGCACTTAGGAACCGTAGGCTGTCTTCTACAGATTTGCAGTCAAGGTTTGCAGGACGATATGGCACACGGCTCTCGGCCCAGACGATCCGGAACAGACCGCACGCAGCCAATCTCTGGGCTCATAGGGCTGCCAGGAGGCCTGCCATGACCGCCCTTCACCGTCAGGCCTGTTTGCGCTGGTGTCGGCAACACCTGCACTGGAACCTGAACATGTGGAGGAACGTTATGTTCAGCGATGAGTCCAGATTCTGCCTACGGAAGTTGGATCGTAGGGTCAAAGTGTGGAGAAGACGGGGAGAACGCTATGCTGATCGCTGCACCGATAGAGTAACACCTTTTGGTGGAGGCGGTGTGATGGTGTGGGGCGGCATCTCCATCACTGGAAAAACGAGGCTTGTCATCATTGGAGGCGATCTCAATGCAGAGAGATATCGAGATGAGATTCTGCAACCGGTGGCGATCCCATATCTCCACAGTCTGGGACCGAACTCCATCCTCCAAGATGACAACGCTCGCCCCCACAGAGCGGGGTTTATCAGAGACTACCTCCAGAATTTAGGAGTAGAGAGAATGGAATGGCCTGCCAACAGTCCTGACCTCAACCCAATTGAACACTTATGGGATCAGCTTGGGCGTGCTGTTCGTGCTAGAGTGACCGACACAACCACGTCGGCTGACTTGCGACAAATCCTGGTTGAGGAGTGGAATGCCATCCCACAGCAGTGTGTGACCAGGCTGGTGACCAGCATGAGGAGGAGGTGCCAGGCTGTTGTGGCTGTGTATGGTTCTTCCACACGCTACTGAGGCTGCTGACTGTTTGTTAAATGAATAAATTGTAAAACTGCCAATACGTCTTGTTTCTTCCTTGTTACTGATAGACTTCAATCATCCAATCCACCAAACAACACCAAACAAGAGTCAATAGCAACAGCAGAATAAGCTGTTTGGCATTGGCAGAGAAGATTTGGCAAATTTTACATGAGCGCAACCCACATACTCAGCTGTGCTGCTCATCCCACAAATGCATGTTCCTTACAAATGGGGCACCATTTAAAAGGGAAATAAACAGGCTTTCCAACGGTATAAAACGTATTGCCAAGAAGCATTGTTACAACAGAGAAATAATCTACCAAACACAAATTTCCAAACTTTTTGTTCGATGTTTAGATTCTTTTCACTGGAAACATTAGAAACGACAAAATAAAGAGCAGAAACAAAGTAAAGTCAGATTCCTCTTCTCACTGTGAATGGATCCACAGTTTGTCAGTTTACGTTGATCCAGTTTCTGTTGCTGATGGAGAGACAACACAATCTGTTCTGTGATGGATGGGATTTAAAATGGAGTGAAGTACAAAAAAATACTCAAAAAAGTACAAATACACAAAAAAGCTACTCAATTACAGTGATGTGAGTAGATGTAATTAGTCTCTTCCACTCTTGCTTCTAACAAACTATTGAAGTTGATAGCAACTGGACAATATGACTAACATTATCACTCTACAGCTGAACATTATTCTTCACAAGTATGACAATCACAAACCCTAACTTTATGTAAAATTACACTGGGTGTAAAACTACATAAAATATCTAGTCATGTTTAAGTAGTTTTTATTCCTTTTCCAGGCATTTTGGTGTGATTCCCAAATGTTTCAAGACCTTAACGTTATCAAGGTATTTTCCCATACATTCCCAGCCTGAACTGTCAGTATGAACTGTCCATAACAAACTATTTCTGTCAGCTGATGCCAAGTTCAGCATGTGTCACCACACCCTCTCAGCATTAGTCAGAAGTCCAGTTCCTCATAGATGAAAGTTTAGCTGCGGCTTCACACGGCTTCACACAGCCACTGCCCCAGGCTCAGGCTCAGGCTCAGGCTCAGGCTCAGGCTCAGTTCAGTTCAGTTCAGTTCAGTTCAGTTCAGTTCAGTTCAACACGTCCATGCCCAGGCTGCAGAGATGTTTCCTTACCTCGCCTTTCTGGTCACCGCATGCTTCTGTTACAGCTCCCCTGGTAAGAAAATCTACTTTATTAGTCTTTCATCTTCACCATGTTTAAAGTAGAGCTCAGAGCCTGGCTTAAGGCTAGAAATATTGTGTTAACAAGCAGGCCATTCCAAGATATACACATCAGACATGTGGTCAATATGTGATGTACGTCTGGTTGCTCTGAAATGACTTTGACTTCTGACTTTTATTAATTCATGCTTGCAGTAAGGTATAGGCAAGGCAAGGCAAGGCAAGTTTATTTATATAGCACATTTCAGCAACAAGGCAATTCAAAGTGCTTTACATAAAACATTAAAAGCATCGAGACAAAGTGAAAAAGATAAAATTCATATAAAAGAACAAGCAAAATGCATTGCATTAAAAGAATCAAATCAAGTAAAACAGAAAGATATTTTTACCCCCTAAAGGAAACACAGAATCAAGCAGCGTTACTTCTTGGTATTGAGTATTCACTCTCACACTGGTGACTCTGTCAACCAGGATACGATTCAGTGTGCCTTACCTCTCCAAAGATAATCACAACTTAAAAGACCTTTTGTTGGCCTCACCGGACAAAAATATGTATAGTGCTATAACTTTTCAGAGAGTGAAGTCCCTCAATTCTTCCTTTCAAAAGGAAATCAAAAATACTGAAAACTAGGCAGAATTTTACATCAAAAACATTAAGATCATAAAACATTAAAAAAAGCACATTTGTACATGTGAAACAAAACAAGATAAAAAAAAAAATCAGGAATATGTTTACATACAAGATTACTAAGTGGAGCTCAGACTATATTTTAAAACATGACAATGTAGCCTCTAGAGAGCTGTTGTAAAGTGATAAAACAAAAACATAAATAAGTAAATAGATTTCAATAGTTACTTCCTAAACAGTTGATCAAAAAGGAGGCAAGTATACACAAACTATATTCGCATCACCTGCTTTATAAAAAGCTCTTTTAAGATGCTTGATTTATTAGCCTAACTGCAGTATGCAGAGTTGAATTTTTCATTCGGTTTGTTGTGACCAGTGTGTTTTGGTGTCTTAATGTTCTGGCAGTACAGCTGTGCGTTGGTGGCAACACATCAGATCATGCAGGGGATGTGGTGGTTTCTGCAGGTTTCTGCAGGTCTCTTATCAAATTCACAGCAGCTTCCTCCTCTTCAATATGAGTGTCCCCACTGAGGTTTGAGTCTAGGTGAACGCCCAAGTATTTTGTCACGGACACAACAGGTACCTCTTGTCCCTTCAGTCTCAGAGGAGGAGGTTGTGGTGGGTCCCGTGCAAAGCATATCCGCAGCTCTACAGATTTCTTTCCATTTAGCAGCATGTTGTTCTTTGCTGCCCATTCAGCCAGCCTCTGTGCCTCCTGGGGTATTGATGTGTCCTCCATGATGTTGGACAGGGGGATCGCTCATGACAACCCTAGATCATCTGCATATCCAGTGTGTCCTTAAACAGCATCACGAGTGGCCATGTAGAGCAGAAAGAGGTACGGGGAAGCCACACCCCCTTGTGGCACTCCAGATGTCACATCTATCCAAGGGGCTGTGAGCGCCATTTGCCACGCCACCACCCTCTGTCTCCTCCCTGTGATGTAGTTGTGTAACCAGGCTGTCAGCCTGGGGCAATATTAAAGATATAGAGTAAAAAGATGTGAAGCTGTTTCAGATCTCTATGGAGAATTATTTCTGCTCAAAACAGCCCTGCTGCATCCATAATATTGATTTAAATTGGAGATAATATAAACTTTATAAACACCAGAGGGGAAATCAGGCCATGGCTGCAGCACAGGATAGGATTTAAATAGAAACACCATAAATGAAAACTATTAAAGTTAGTGTTTTCATATTGTATGCTAATGTGTTAGCATGGAGCCTACTATCACTAAGGTGACCAGATTTTTGGGAGTACATGTGGGGACGTCACATGTGGTTCATGTATTGCAGATGCCAGTGTGCAAGTCAGCAAATGTCGATCCAGACGGGATTAAAATGACCCCAGGACATCAGAGTTCACTCATACAATACAGTGGGTCATTTCAGCCGGACATTTTACCAGGATAAACAGTGAAAATTACTGACAATTAATATCAGACTACTAGGAGGTTTGGTAACTGGAGTGAATCAGTCATTTCAAACCAGTGTGGATCAATGATAACCTGTTTTTCAGCGAACTCCCATTTCTGTCAATTCTACTACTGATACTGTATGATTCAGAAATTACAAATACTTTGCCACATAGGTATATTCTGGAACCTGACAGAAATCATAAGCCCCCTTACTAATTTATAGGAGAAATAAAGTAATTGTCCAGATTGCATTAAAATCATAAACACCAAATCCAGGGACTGTCCCTGGAAAACGGGGACATCTAGTCACCCTATCAGTAAACATAGTATATGCTAAAGTGTTAGCATGGAGGCTACTATCACTCAACATAGTGTACGCCAAAGTGTTAGCATGGAGCACCAGAGCTAATGATAGATTATTTTGGTGTTTACATTCTTATCACTTAAAGGTATAATATGTAACATTTCCACATTAAAATATCTAAAAACGACTAGTTATATATTTTTTTGAGTTGTGTACTTACATTATCCCAAATGTTTCCAACGATGTTCAAACCAAGAGAAATCTGTAATTGTATTCAAGGTAACGGTGCGTTTCATTTGGTCGCCTGTCAGTGGCGATGGAAACTCGGGAAACACCACGGGAAACGCCGAAGCTGTCCCCGTAAAAATAACTCCCATGATCCCACGCTACTTCGATTGATTGATTGTATTAATGGATACAGCAGACAATGAATCCAAGGGATAACATGTGAAAGTGAGAACACTTATTTCCAACATGGTCCCTGATGTCACTTCACGACGTCATCAAACTACGTCTTTTGTTATTGTTTTGATTGAGAGACCCCTAGCGGCAGAAATGACATACTGTGTGTTTAACAGCTAAGTTGACCAACAGGACAAACTCTTGTCATACTTCTTTAATTGTATGTGTTTTATTTGGCAGACGTGTTTCTGGAGGTTATTGCGCTGGAGAACCAAACGGCGACACTGAGCTGTCCTCATGCTGTGGCCGGTGAGGCGGTGAGGTGGAGCCGCTTCAGAAATGGCGGCAGGGAGGTACTTCTCACCATTAAAGATGGAAAGGACAATGGACCTGACAAACGCTATAGTTCCTTGGCAGATGATAAGTCACTCGTAATAACAAGGGTTAAGAAACGTGATGATGGCTTTTACCTTTGTAATGAGAAAAAAGCAGAATATCTGACTGTGACCACAGATCCCAAACTGGTGGGCCGCAGAACGCAGAGAAACGACGGATCAAGATCTGCCCAGGGACCAAACCTGAACGGACTGGATCCAGGGGAGGACGAAGACGAGCCAGAGGGCCAGCAATACTCAGATGTTTGGAAAGTACCCGTCGGTGTCGTCATCGGTGCAGCGCTGGTGCTTTTGGGCATCTTAACCCTGAGATTTTGCTCCAAGAAGAGAGCTGTGGGGAACACCAACGTGGACAAAACCGTGGGCGAGGTGATTTATGAGGAGATCGAGGACAGCGAGGTCCGGCCGAGGAGGGAGACCGGCGTTGAGAGTCCGTATTATTGGACCATCGTGACTGAAACCCCAGGAACCTCCAAACCGCCAAATGATCAACCGTACGCCACTGTCAGCAAGCTGGAAACTAAAGGACCCGGCAATGTGGAGTGTGTGTATTATCTCGCCCAGAATCCACCAATGACCTGAGATACCCAAGTCTGCTGTGGGCTGGGTTAGGATTGCCTTTAAGCAAACTTCTCCCCACTCAATAATAGTTACATTAAAGACTGCTGCTGCCATTTTGCAGAGTTGCAGAGATCTGATACGACTGTTAGAAGAGAGTGTGATTAGGAAAATCAAAGACTTTTTAAGTTTAAATTCCATCAAGTTGGCTTTCATTTAGGTTTTACCCTTCAGTGTCCAGGGGACAAATTAAGGTTCGACTGAGATGGATGTTTGAAGGTCGGTACCAATACTTTGGATTGCAGCTGCCGGTAGCTGATATTTTGTGGTAATGTTTAATATCTTCAATTTGATCATTATCATGTCAAAAAAAGTGCAAGTATTCATTGTTTCCTCTAGAATTGTCCTTCTTGTCAGGGTGAAAAGCCTCTGAAACAGCATTTAGACCATCATGGGACACTAAAACTGTCCACTGAAACATGAGTGAAATTTGTTTTAGGTGGGTCAGCAGCTCTTTAAGGCAGGTGAGGCAGGTTTCACTGCAGGTTTTACTGACTGTTGAGTAAAATATTGTCACCTCCATCATATCAGCATAGCATGACGTTGACAAGCAAATATCATATTTTGATTAAAAAGCCAATATCGTCCCGCTTTACTGGCAGATCCATAAATTGTCTAGTGATAGCACAAATCCCCTTGTTCATCTGTAGTTTCACTACAGATTAGGCCATGTAATCTGCTCATTCTATGTTGTTGGTGTCATTAGTGTACAAAGTCAGTGTCAACCTTTAAATCACTCAATAAAAGTCATTTTTAGAGATGCAGTTGGTCTTCACCTGTTTTATTCTGCTGGATTTGCCCATTTTATTCCTTTGTAACTTTGTTTTCAATTCATGCCTGACTGTTGCTGATCTTATTGCCTTTTATTTAAGTTTGCTTTAATGCCTCTAAGGCCCTTTGTAACTGTTGAAAAGTGCCATACAAACTAAGGTTATATATTGTGAAGAGTCAGTGGAAACATATCTGTTCTATAATTGTCCTGGATACACTGACTAAGTGAATAAAAGTCAGACTCAAGACATCTGCCATGAGTCACAGGTAAAGATGAACATCTGAAAGGTTTTTCCCACAACAGCTGATTTTTTAATGACTGACAAACCTCTGCAGAAGTTGTACAACATTTATTAATTCCATAAATGCATCAGTCACAACTTCAATAAAACAGTAGACTTTACAAGTTGGCTTCTGTGTAGTTTTTTTGTATTGAAGTGGTTTGACAGGACATGAATACAACACAAGCAGGCAGTGTGCGTGATGCAAAATGCTTTCCACTTCAAGAAACATTAAATATTGAAAAAAAAAAAGTTCAAATTTAATATCTATTTCTCTCTAATTCTGCCTCACTTGAGTGTCTGAAAATAGACAAAAACAGAATGGGATTTTGTTCATGAACATACAAAACAAACAGGGTTCACCACCTGAAAAAAAAATCGTCCAAAATGGTCAAAATGTACATTCCCTTTAATGACATTCAATGTCAATAGTTTATACATTGCATTTATACAAGCATATCATATAGAAAACTATGCACGTTAACATTCAAATATACATTCTATGTATACAATATGGCTTATGAAAGAAGCAGTCAGTGGTAGGCTGTTTGTATTCAGGCAAAGTCGAATGAAACTTAACAACCTGCAAATACAGGCAAGGCAGAGCCAAAAACACAGCGATCCTGTTCCTGCTGAGTCAGATTCTGGTGTTTTCCTCGCTGTAAAGATCAAATAAACCTGATTCCCAAGTGCTCAAGTGGAACCTGTTCACACACAAACCTGTTCACACACAAACCTGGTTTAACAGTTCTTACAGCGACCGACACAGAACGCTTCTGTTCCTGCTAAATGTGGAAGACTTGAGGTGTGACTCGCTGAGGAAAGATGACGCACTATTGTTCTCACAGCTTCTAGTCATAAAAAAAAAACCCAAAACATAATCTGTTATTGCTGTGTATGCTGTGCTTATGTGAACACTTTGAGCTACTGTTAGGGCAAAATATTCCCTCTATTATGAACACTACGTCTCTATGGACTGTGCTGAGTGAGAAATGCTCTGTGGGTAATAACACGCTTTCACTTTCTGAGAAATCTGATTGGTCAAAGACACGTTCCGCCCGTACTGATAATTCCCATGAAGCTCGGCTAGTCCTGCTTTACTGGTTGCCATGCCGACTCATGATAATCGTATAAAAGCTGTAATACTGTTGAGGACGTTCTTTACTGTGACTGCTGGGACACACCTCCAATCACAGTAAAGAACCCCCCCCTCGGGTATCACTGCTGTATTAAAGCTGCACTCCGCACTTTGGCGACCCCAAGTGGCAGTGAGGTGTAACTGTTTGGATTTTTTGAAAGTTTGAAGGACTTCATTACCCAGAAGTCATGTAATGTGACATCAGTAAACTCAGTTTGGTCTTCTTGGTGCGTGGTGGGGTGGAGGAGGTGAAGAGACTCGCTCGCTCGCTGCTGTTCAGGAGAAACTTGTATATTTTGGTCTTAGGATGTGTCTGATAAACCAGGTGTATTTTACATAAAAACATTTCTAAGTAACAGCTAGCCACTGTTGTGTCATCAAAGATCAGTCAGTATATTAACATTATTTCCACATAGTTTATTGGTTCATGTGAGTGATTTGTGGTGCACTGAAAAACTACAGCTCCTCGGCCTACACTCAGCGTCTAGCAGCATTAAAACAACACAAAGCACTGATGGTGAACTGTTATTATTGTGGTATTGTGTTATTACTCAGTGAGACCAGGAGCCACAGCGGGGCCTCGTTCCCCTTAAGTGTTAGAAAACTGACCACAACCCAAGTCCAAGCGCTTTACAGTAACAGGAGTGCAGACATTTTCAGTTTGGGAATCGAACTCGTCACCCTGCCTTGCTCTGCCCAACCGACCTGAAGAAATGAAAGGAATTCATCTTCCAGCCCACCGGTTCTCCAGGAGCAGCTGAAATCTTTTACTTTCTTCAGCTGGTTTTGCCTCCTGCACCCTGGAGGAGCTGCAGGGTGCCACAGAGTCCCCCCCCCCCCCCCCACTGAGCTACACAGGGAATTGAACCTCTAACCCCGGGCAGCGTCAGTGCCTTGCTCTGCCCAAGACCAGTCTGCACCCGTCATGAAAAGCCGTCACCAGATGGGCGATGGAGTTGCTGTAAATATCATAGCTGCATCTAAATATATTTAATATAGTTGTTTATTGCCTGACTGTATAGCATGCCTTCACAACAAATAAAGTGTTTCATTCCAACATGAGAAATCGACCTTTTAAAAAACTTGAACACCTATTCCGATAAAATGATTAATATTTCTGAAGCTATTGGCTATCTGAAGAGGTTTGCTTACAAAATAGTAACATTTTAGAGGATATCACCACCTGCGTTTTTAAAATATTGAGCAATGAACTTAAGGTAATATCTTTCTCCAAAATGGACGTGTAGCATGTTGGATTGAAACCCTTTAAACATACGTAGCAATGCTGGATTCACTACTTTCCAGGCCATGAGTGACTTCTTGACCCCTCTTCATGATATTGTTTGCATATGGACTAAGAGCTGAGCAGCACCTGATATGTTTGAGATGTTCCTCTTGTCGACTGACACAAGGCCGGAGAGGAGACTGACCTGCAAATCCCCCTCCTGTTCTGACCCGCGGAGGCGAACCCCCCCCAGGCCGCCGCCGCCCCGGGAAAGGCACCGAAAACAGTTTTTTGGTTTTTGGTGAAAACGGCGGCGCAGACCGTCAGCCGGTGCCGTGGCTGCTGTAGTCGAACACGCCCTTCTTGAAGAACGGCGAGAACTCGCAGACGGCGTGTTTGGAAAGCTGCAAACCGCCGTCGGCGTCGGCTCTCAGGGGAGAGCTGGAGGAGGAGGACAGCATCACCCGGAAGAAGTTCTTCAGGTACCGCTGGAGACAAGGAACAGGAGGAGAACAGGCTGTTAACTCAAGATTCCCCACTAGTGTTTTCTAGTAGTGGTGTTGTGGTTAAAGGATACGGCCGGTGTTTTTAAATTCATTTCTTATCGTCAACAAATCCGATGAAAATAACAAAATCAACAATGCGTTTCCTCCCGTTACTTTCCGACTTCCCGCGTTCCCTTTTTAGCCTTCGACCCGGAAGTCATCGGCTCCAACTGTAAGCTAAAAACCTTTAAACACAGCTCACAGAGACATAGTTTACATTTTGACTGGTCCCAGTTTTGGTTCCAACCCGGCGTTCACATCTATTGCTACAAAAGTGACATAAGAAACAGCAAGTCAGTCATTTCCAGTGGCAGCTGGCGACACGAGAAGACATTAGACATAAAGTTAGAAAATTTTCAACTTTATGAAAATGTGCTATGACGCGTAGGTGCGACAACTCAAGCGAACCAATCAGAGCGCTTGTCGAACACAAATACACAACATTGGTTCCTACATACAGCATGGAGGAAAAGCTAATCATCGCGGTTACAGGGACTTGACGAGGAAAAACTAAACTAATGTACAATCAGCGGGAAATGAATTGGACAGTGACATTTAAGCCAAATGTGATAGACATACACTATCTTCATCGAAAAGCATGAAATGAAGTAATAGTAGCAGTACTTTTGTAGTAATAGTAGTGGTGTAGTAGTAATGTGAACGCCCAGTCATGCTGGGTGCGGAACTGAAACAGTAACAGTGCTGTTCACTGTTGATTTGGATGCTCATGGGACAATAAGTTAGATTCCCTATTGCACAAAATGACTCTATATATATCTGCGGGGGTTGATAGTGTTGTTGACCAACACCGGTGACTCAGCGATGACTTGTCATGATGTCTGGCTGGTCTGAACTCAGTTTTGACCCCTTTCAGACAGAGAAGTCAGCCAAAAGGTCAAACCCGTCCACACTGGCTTTAACAAGCCGTCAGTTTCCCGGCTTGTACGCTTTCACACACAAATCACTCCTGCTTTAATTGCTAGGCCATGCAAGACGCACAGGCATTTGTTTTATCATTTTTATATCTGCAAATGAATAATCTAAAGCAGTGTGCCGAGTCAAAATGTCAAACCTCCCTCTGCCCGAGGCTATATGTTCTCAGTGATCCACAAATGACATCTCACTGTGGAGCCGCAGACTTTATTCAGACCAGTATAATGGTGGGAAAGCAAATTCTAATGGAGGAACCCAGGTGAGCCTTCTTTCCAGGAACGGTTCACGGAGTTGGCTAAAAGTGGCATCATACCAACAAATTTCTTACAGCTCTAAGGACAGGACTGAGAAATAAGGGGCGAAGTGGGGAGACTACTTGGAATACACTGCTAATGTGGACAGATGTTGAAGTAAAGCACATACCATGTACATAATACTCACACACACAGCACAACTACACATTCTTTATATGTCTGAGAATTAATCTGTTGCTTGTAAATTAGATGAGATTATGGTGCATATTAATGTAGGAATATACCTTTGATGTATTTATTTATTTTATTTTTTTGTATTTATGATTATTATTATTATTATGTTATAGATGTATAGGAGTCATTTGATTTGTTGACCAGAATGTGACAATGTTTATACAAAAATCCACTAAAATACTAATTACAAAAAAAATAAATGTCAAACCTCCAAGTGATTCCGTCGTTCAGCAACCATCCTCTCATCTCTGTTTCCAAACAGCTTCTTAGGAGGGAATTCAAGAGCTGCCAGCTGGAAAAGATCCGACACATCACAAACTTCAGATACAAAAATTAGTTCATATGAACCAAAATAATGGAAGAATAGAATGGGATACTTAAGGAATATATTGTCATATTTATATCAAGACTTATTTTTCTGCACCAGCCACTTGCTTGTGTACTGCGGTCTTCCCTGATTGCTTCATTGGAGTATGACAACAAGCCGTTTTAATTTACAGACAAATCTATTCACTTTTTACCTGTGTAAGAACTACTTTGTGGCAAAGGGTCTGAACGGACTACATTTCAAAATGTGAAGGCAGACAGTGGAGCAAAATGTTTCACCTCTGGGTATTTCAGTTTGAGGCTCTTGTGCAATTCCCGAAAGCGGCTGTACCGTCTGAACACCGTCCAGGTCTCATCCATCACTGTGATCTGGAGGAGAGAGAAAAGTCTCAGATGAGATGAATAGAGAGATAAACAGGTAGACAATCAGATAAACAGACAGATAAACCGACAGACAGAAAGAGAGACAGGTAGATAAACAGGCTACGCGTCAAATGTGAGTCACATTTTTTCAATTCTGATCTGGATCACATGGATCTGTGCTACAAAATCAGATCCAGAGGAAACCCTCCGTCATTCACCTGACACCACTGTCATAATTTTGTGTCCCGTGTCAGCTTGGCTAAGCAGAGTTAGCATGGAGGATAACAAGACACAAAGATGGAAAGAAAGACAAATAGTCGACTTGTTTGGTATTTGGGGAAACGGATCAATTCAGACAAAACTCAAAGGCTCAATACACACAAAATTTTTAAAAATATGGCAACCCCTCTTTGACCATATAGAGACATTGCAGTTCCAGAGTGTACCTCAGTGAAGCTGGCTGTTGGTTATTTTTTATTATTTTTCCTTTTAATCTTGCTCCTTACTCGATAGCACTAACAGTAATTACTTTGCATTATACCATAGTCTGGATGAATACTTGATTCTGATTGGCTGCAGGGTGTCCATTAATTCCTGATAATGGACACCTACTAAGTAGTTCCAGTGAAACTGTCTGTTCGCCGTTCTAAATTAATGCGCTGGCTACGTAGCATCAGCCTGTATCTAAAATGAGTAACCATAGCAACAGCCTCATCCTCTGAACACCACAGGATGGCGACTGTAACACACAAGCTGCAGGAAGTACACTGCCCCTCTGAACTGACTGATACTTTGCATCACATACGGTAAGCGATCATCTCACATCCCATTCGCTGTTCAACTCTCTGCTTCAGGCTGCGGCCCACAGACACATGGCCGATCTCATCTGTTCGTGAAAATCTTGATATTGATTTGGGGACATTGACATGGCTGATAGCTAGCTAGTCTTGTTGTTAAATATACTGTCAAATTATATTTACTGTTTGTTATTGACTTTGAATGTTGCTAGCATAACGTTAGCTTTCTGGCTCATAGCTGAGCCAAAGGGTTCTATGAGCTGAGCGGACTAGAAATATCTCCTGCTGCCAAGTCGTATCTAAGGTTCGTCCTATTTACTGGAGCAGTGAACAACGTTTCCGTTGCATAAGAACCTTATGGGACGGTAATGATTGTTCCAGGTATTAGTCAAACCCTCAGGTGTTACCAGGGAAACTGAGTTATGGCTTGTGAAAAACTTTAGATTTTGATTACAAAACGCATGAAAACATAAATTAATGGTCTTCATTTTTTTTTCTTTGGCAAGTGACCATGGTATAAGAGGGATAATGCCCTTCGAGGAGTCCATTATCAGGAATTAATGGACTCCGCTGCGTGTCGGACGGTTCAGGCCTCCCCGTCGTCCTTTAATTCCTGCTAATGGACACCTCGTCGGGCATTATCTCTTACATATACCATGAAGACTGTGTTTTTTGTTTGTTAGTTTTTGCGGCGGGTGGGGGGGGGGGGGGGGACTCAAAGGCTCAAACTGTAACTGACCAGATGTGACATCTTTTGTTAATTTTTTCTGTGTCTTTTCTACATTCATATTGGTGTCAGATTTGGGTTACATCCTACAATAGATATGAACAGTCATCCAAAAAAATCAGATATGAGCAGCAATTCAGAATTGAACATGAAGGCCACGAACAGATCAGAGAGACAAACAGATGAGATGAAACAACACAGATGAGATGGATAAAGAGTCAGAACAAGAACTACTAGGTGTCAGATCATCAAATCATGAATAGTGATGACAAAAGGTGAACACTGCGGCTGCAAAAACCCACAAAGTCAAAGAACTCACCTTGACCTCGAACTCAAAGTGCTCGTCCTTGCCCTGGCCTCGCAGGACGTAACGAGGAATGCTAATCTTTACCGGATCCTTGAGGCAGTCGGAGCTCTTCCCGAGAGGAACAGAGACCAGACGCTGCAGAGCCACCGGGAGAGAGACGGGGAAACAAAGAGGAGGAGGAGGGAAGGAAAGACATGTGGAAAGGAAAGTGTTGGCTCAGAAAAAATTACAGTAATTGTCACAAATTAAATTCAACATTGATTTTAGAAGAAATTGAGAATGATTCACTATGATTGCCAGATGAAATTGGACAAAATAAGATTCATACAAGTACCATCTTTATTTATTGTTCTGTTTACATAATCCAATTAACATATTTTCATACAATATAAATCATAAAGCACATTAAACATTCTTTCTTCAAATATATATATTAATCATATTTCCTTTGTAATCACATCGTGAGAAATCTACCTGGAAGTACAGATTATGTTAATTTGTCCACATCATAGATTACAAATGTGCAACTGCAAAAATGTGAACGACCAAATTGTGCAATTAAGTGACATTAACGTTCTCCCTTTCATCAAAACACTGTGTAAGACAAATAATATTAAACAAGAACCAACATGACAGCATGACTAAAATAACAGGAATAAGGCAAAAGGCCTCCAGACTGTCACACACACACAGAAATACAGAGAAAATATGTTAACCTCCATTCAATGCATTCTTCAATGGTGACGATATACTGTGTAACATATAACTGATACAGATGACAAGAGGTTACAGCTCACAAGAGATGAAGTGGCCCGTGTTTCTTCATCTCACCAAAGGCAAATTATCTTAAGAAAAAAACTTCCTAATTTGCAAAATTACACATTTGAAAAATTACATTTGAACAGCACAGTTAAAAGCAACATGTAAAACATTTTAAAAGATGTTTTTTAAAAACAGTTTGCTCTCTTTATCTAGAACATGGAAACAGATCACCTTATCATAGAACATTTGACGGCTGACAAAAAGCTGTTTTTCAACAGATATTCAATGCGACCATTTGGTACTTGATCAAGATAATTAACATATGATTCACATTTTCAAATAATATCTCATAACATTTTTTTCCTATGGCCAGAACTTCTTTGTTTAACACACTCCCAAGAAAATAATTTTGAAGGTGACTCCTTGATAATTTATCTTTTTCGTGGAAAAAATGAAGCAAAAAAAAGATGATCAACATTCACCATTAGGTAGTGAATGATTAGGGTGAAATCAGGCCGTAGGATCCTGAATCAGGAACACAGATGGTGAATCACGGTCACAGCTTCCTGGGTGCAGCCAAAAGATAACTTCCAGGAGTCACACAGTCGGCTGGAGTCAGAGAGGGACGGCACCTCGGCAGAACCTCTCCTGGACTCCACCTTCTGTCCGGCCCGCAGGTTCTGAGCTGTGAACACGATGTCCACCACCAAGCAGCCGTCGCTCTGCCTCACGAGCAAACATCTGATGTCCGAACGTTTGCGGAGCTCGAGTCCCTGGAACTGGGGGTGGACGGGAACCAAGCTGGAGCCGCGCGGCACGGGGTGAAACACGCCGTCCTCCCGGAGAAGAGCGACGCGAGTTTCTGTCAGGAGGAACTGGAAGATGGCGTCCTGAGGCAGGCTGGTAGAGTTCTCCAGCTTGACGCTGGTGTAGAGAAGAGGACAGATGTTGGCCAGGGAGGATCGGTCCGGTCCCTCCATGTTCCCGTGTACGATGTACAGCAGGTCGGCGAGGACCCTCTTGAATCTGGAGGTGACCCGAACGCCGTTGTCCAGCAGGACATCCGGGACGCTGGCTGTCCAATCCAGAGAGAGGCACATTAGGTCTTCATGGAGCAATGGATGTTCTTCAGTACCTTCAGAAAACTTTCCAGGAGCGAGAGCCTTCAGTAGAGCTTTGCAGAACTCCTGGGTGAGCTCTTTGCTGTGGGTGAAGACGGCCAAGATGGCATCCTCAGTGCAGCCAATGAGGCGGACATGCTGCCCTGCTAAGCTAATCTGGATCTCCTTGACCTCCGTGAGATAAAAATGGTGAAAAATTGCTAAGGTTTTATTGGGATCATCTGAGTCCATGGCAGTGGAGACGACAAATATGTCCTTCTCTAACAAAAGCAAGCACCCAGGTTGTGGGATTGGATGTTTACAATTTGCGGTTTTGAGCCAGTAGACACTCAATAGCTTGTTGCCTTGAGTTTGAGGCACCAGTGTCTCCAACATGTCCAACATCTTCTGGGACGAGACAGACTGCAGCTCAGAGAGGGCCGATGGGAGCCGCACCAGCCTCTGAGTAAACACTTCAGGACTCGTGGTTCTGAGAGAGGACACCGATCCCTCGGGCCATCCTGAGCTGCCTGGCGTCACAGACAGGCCGCCGGCCTGAGGGAGACTGAAGGAGCAATCCCCAGACAGATCAATAAAACGGACTTTGTTTTCGTCTACAGGACAAGGATCTGGCAAAGGCTCAGGCTGCATTCGCTGAATTAAAGGAAGATCTTTGGACATCATGGTGACATACTCAGACAAGATCATCTTCATTTCGCCTACTCGTACGTTTTGAATGATTTCCCGTGTGCTCTGCAGCCGTCTGCCGGCGTCTCTGTACGCCTCAGACAGCTTTCCAGCAAAGTATCCGAGCACGTAGTTCTTTTTGGCCTCCAGGTTCTCCGTTAGAGCATCTGGACTGACTTGCTCTTGTTTGATTTGCCCATTTACTGATTCCTTTGACTTCTGCTTGGAACTGATGAGGCCATTGACAAAGATCTGCAACTTTGATGTTTGATTACTGGACACTTCTGCCTCTTTTATTATCCCAGCATCACATGGTCGGTGTTTGACTTCCTCCTTAGAGTAGGAGTAAGAGCATCCATTCTCTTTTCCACTCTGTGTGAACTGGCATTCAACCTTTTTATCATCATCAGGAACACAGCGGGCAGAGTTGCATTGTCTTTCATCAGTGATATTTTCATTGACGTCAAAGCTGCTCTTGGTGTTTGTCGATGTGACACCAAACTCTTCACGTCCGACATCACAACTACCCCGCTCCCTCCTGGCTTGGCCCACTTCTCCTGGGTGCATCTTAACTCCTTCTTTTCCCGGATGCATTTTCACTCCTTGCAACTTCTTTTTTTCATCTCTGTAAAGCATTCCCTCTTTTTCAAACAAGACTTTGGGGGTTTTTCTAGTTTCTAGTTCGTCGTGTCCGTGCAGCTTTAAGAGGCTGTTCTGTGGTTCTTCTGAAGTGTTTTCCTGGCCGTTCCTGGGAGCGTTTGCCTCGAGCCCCGGAGCGAGCAGGAAGCTAGGCCACAACCCGCAGGCTTTCTGTGTGCACAAGGGGGGAGTCCATGACTACAACTTCAAGCAGGAGGTGAAGGCTCTTTGAATTATCGTCCATAATCCACCCCAATATGAATTAAATTCCTCCATCACCCGGTGTAGAAGTGAGTGGTCAGTGATTAAAATTAACAGAACGGTGCAAAGAGATTTCACATGCAAATTTGGATGCAAAGTACACAAAAAAGAGCAATAAATGTACTAAACTTCCTTTTAAAAATGTAAAGACCTCAGACCTCAGCCAAACAGCAGATAATTCTTATTATAACCTAAGTGTTATAACCTTCTTGTTGCACCAGATGGATGGAGTTTACAGAATCAGGACAATTCAGTTAGTATCGGGCAAGTTCTCAATCACAGAGAAACAAACTAATTTAACTACGTCGATTGATTTTTATTTGACAGATTTTAAAGTACACATAGGTTTGAAGGCCCTTAGGCCACAGCCATACACATATAAAATTGTCGAGGAATTCAACACACAATAAAGTCAAGAAGACTTATTTCCATTGTGGTCCTCGTTGTAAAAAGCAATGGTCAACACAGGCAGGTCTTGGCAATGCATGAATCACTTAAGACATAAAAAAACATTAGCATATTCATTATATAAAATAACTTACATTCAAAAAACGCATTAATTAATAATAGACTGTCAGCAGCCATCCCTTCACTGCTCTTTTAAAATGGTTAGCAGTGACAATTTCTTTAATATAGGATGGCAATAGATTCCATTCTGTAGCTGCTGAGTACAAAAAGGTGTTTTTCCCTGATGCTCTTAAACCTACTGGGGACAAAATCTGTTACACTGGCTCTAGTCGCATATCCATGAGTATCACTGACGTTCCTGAGCTTTATACATTAAAGTTTTATACAAATGTATATATGAGGCAAACTCCATCCATCTTGCATTCAAGTAGACTAAAAAAAAAAGCATAAAAAGCATTTGCAAATACAATTTAACCCAGGTCTGATTCTAGTTTGTTTGAAATAAAGGATTGTGACTTGAGATATTTTATTTTAATTTGATTATTTCGAAGTGTTTTTTTTTTTCTGTTAGTCTACTTTCCATGCATCAATTTGCAAACATCCTTGAGTAGAGCATGAGCTTCCTGTCCTTGGTCCTTCCCCAAAATACATAATGAAAAGGACACAAGGAGAAGTTATGGTTCGACTGGAAGATTCAGAGTTGCCAAATCGCCAAGACTGACACATGTAGCGAGTGTGTGTGTGTGTGTGTGTGTGTGTGTGTGTGTGTGTGTGTGTGTGTGTGTGTGTGTGTGTGTGTGAATGTGAATTCCTGTGCTTGGCAACCCTGAAGATTCAAAATGGAAACCCATTCACCATTTCCTTGAGTTTAAAGAGTAACTAAACCCAACTCTGTGTAAAGCCTGACATCTAATGGTGAAAAACATGCCGCTGAAATGGCAGTCTGCTATTGGCTGATCTTTGGTACCAGGTGATGTCACCACTCTACAGAAGGTGACACACAGAAAGCCTGTCATTAGATGTCAGGCTTTACACAGATTTGGCTTTGGGGTTTAGTTGTTCTTTAATTTATCAAATTACTTGAGGAATCTCCCTCAGATTTTTTGTTCTTATAATTTTTTAGCATGCGTACAAGATGGCACTTTTTATGTAATTGTTAAAGAAATTAGAATTATCCCAAAACCCAAAATAAAATAATAGTCTTACCTCATATTTAAGCTTCCTTGGATTAAAATGGTTGTGCAGCTTTTCATCATCCTGAAAAGAGTAAAAGTTAACATCAGCATCATCTCAGTCAGTATCCTGCAACGTTAAAATTAAACAAAATATTCTGAATCTGCAAAATCACAAGCAGGGTTTTGAAAAATCTGAAATGGGGTCTTGACAGGATGAATGAGGAAAAACCAGGTGGAGAAAAAGCAAATCAGGAGACCAAGCTGATTGGTTGAAGTGTGATCGAGTCAATCCATAACCATAATTGGGAGAAGCATGCAGATTGCAGATCGTAGTGAAAAGTACAGAGCTGTGAGACCTGGTCTTACCTCATCTGTTAATCTAACAGAACTACAGTCGCTAACCTCGTCCTCCTCCTGTGGGTTAAAGAACTAAATATCAGTTCTGGACAGGGAAACTAACCTTTTTACTCTCAGCCTGCCACAGCAGCTGATGGATTCAAAAACTCATCATCCACTTTTACTACACAAAAACAAAGCTTAGAGTGGAAATGAACCTCCAGATGATCAGAGTTTACTGCCAAAGTGGCCGTTGGAGTCGAAAAACCTACCAGCTACAGCCAGAGTTGGTCAGCATTGTTAAAGGTAATAAGTATGATTTTTACTGTCCCATAGCACAAAATGACCACAATATATGTTCAGGGGGTTGATAGGATTGTGGATCAATACCAGTGACTCAATGATGACTTGGCCAGCTGCTGAGATTTCTGGTTGTCAAACTCACTTTCCAGCCCGTTCTGTTTAGGAACAAAAACTCTCCACCCATTGGACAGTTCTGCTGCACTCATGTTCACTGTACATCTGACAATTTCACATCTCTGACAACTAACACGTGTCAAGTTACTGTCTATCACACTGTTACAAAAACATACACACAGTTTGGAGCGTAGAGACAGAAGCTTTTGTTCTCATAATGGAGCGGCTGGACTCCGTTCTCAAATGGCGGTAAACAATGTTTCTTCTGTGAGGAAACCTTAGGAAGTGGATTTGATTTTAGCCAATTAAAAATGCTTTGAGATAAATAAAATAAAGTTTGATTGGCTATAACAGAACCTGAGAGACGTTACCATGTTCACGCTAAAGACGTCATCAAAATAAAGTCCTAAATGAAGACTCAGTTGGACCAGTGCGAATCCGAATTTATTTTCCGGGTCGCATAATTTTAATATGGTCGCACTTTACAGCTCCGTTAAAGATTTTTAGGCATTTTTGCTTATTTTGGCATTTTTATTTGATAGTTCACAGTGGAGAGAGGATGACATGTGACACACTGCAGGTACATGGCAGGTGCCTTAGATCACTGATCCAGCAGGACGTCCTGGGACAGGATGCTAAACCCCCCCACTGAGTCGCTCAGTGTAAACTGCTCTGAATCAGAACATCAGCTTAATGCCTAAAATGTAAATGCAACTCACAACAGTTAGTTATGTGTTGACCCATATTCATTTATTAACCCTTCTGAGTTTTCCATGACAAAAAAAGTGTTGATAAAAGTAATAATATGATACAGGTCCACACATCAGATCTAGATGCTGAATGGAGAGAATCAGCAGAAAGTTGATAAAACCGACAAGCTAATGGAACTTGTCAGGTTGAATCAGGTTTCTGCTTGGTGTGTTGAGCACCAGGTAATATCCTGATCCTCACCTTGAGGGACTCGGAGGACAGAGAAAGCTCCATGTTGCTGCTGTTGAAGAGATTCAGCTTCCGTAACCTTCTCTGGACTTCCTCTTCAATGTAAGCATTTATCCTGCTGGAAAATGGATGTGAAGAGACAAAATGACCAGATGAATAAGATCAATAAACACAATCCACCATGTTGATCAGCAGAACTGCTTAGAACTTTACCAGTATTAGAGGCACCATAGTCATCTATTAGCCAACACACACACAAACAGGATGTACAACATTATGTAAAAGTGGCTCCGAAATAGACACTTACATTTGGCCATAGAGCCTAGCGCTGGACGCTATGGTTGAAATCAATATACATTTTTTTATAAGTCACTATATGGCTCATCTATGCAAAATAACCTGTTAAATAATATAATTGATGTTCATCGTATTGGTCATGTTCAGTGTGATGTCAAACAAAACTCTGAAACATGATACACAATAATATTGAATTATTCCCCCAATAGAGCCCCATCTGACAATACTTTTATTGTCATTGTGCCATTTCTAATGAGTGAAATACATCTGAAATTAACCAATTTTTCCTTTTCATGGGGACCTCATGAAATCCCTTCAAGCACTCCCAGGGGTCCCCAGACCACACTTTGGGAACCGCTGTGTTATAATAAGAGATTAAACTAAAGAATCCCTGTGGGGAAACTGTGCCGTTGCAGCATCAAATAATACAAAGGAAACACATTAAGTTGGAATGTATGTATGAGACTAGGGATGTTAATGATTAATCGGCAATCGATTAATCGCCGTTAAGAATTTGATCAATCATGCATATATTAACTGATTAATCGACAATGTAGGCTATGTGATATTTCTCATATTTCGCTGAAATCATTTACCACCACGAGAGGAAGATACAGAGGAAGAAGAAAGCCAAGCAAGCGGGCGAAAAGAAAAGCATCACACCCGAAAAGACAACAGGATTCACTGTAAACATTGTAATACAGCAGGTCTATAAGCACAGTGACAGGGAAAGCAGGAAGATCTTTTAGGTTTTGCTTGGTTGATTAACTTGTTGAGTCGGCCTAAAGACAGGTGTAAAAACACGCATTTTCTATTTTCTATTTTCTATGTCAAAAGCTGTTTTTTACATAATGATTAATCAATTAATTGGTCGTTAACGTGACTGGCGGTCAATTAAGGAAACTGATTGGAATTTGCATCCCTAGATGAGACTGTAAGTAAGAAAAGTATACAGCATTAGGATGGTGTGAAAATAGCAGCAGTGATAGAAGTAAAACTTTCTGGGACAAAAAAAGGAAATTGTGAAATAGCTGCAGAATGAAGTAAGTAAATGATAATTGAGTGAGCGTACCTGTCGTCAGAGAGCGGCAGCACCGTGGTCAGGCTCTGGATGGGGCTGACGGGGGAACTGGTGTGACTGGTGTGACTGGTCTTGTCTTCGCTGCTGACAGAGTGAGTCCTGGAGTTTCCTTCCCCCTCGCTGATCCTCTGCCTCAGCTTCTGGATCTCCCGCTCCACTCTGCAGGGACAGAACAAGGCATCCGGTCCAGGAGACGTTAGACCCTGTCCCGCATGTCAACTGAAGCACAGACCGAGGCTATTATAGTTTTGCATTTTTCATTAGTTTTTATTTTTATTTCGTTTTGACTTTTTGTTTTCAATTTCAGTTTAGTTTTTATTAGTTTTTAAAGCGGGTTTGCTAGTTTAGTTAAGTTTATTTTTTTGAAAATGCTTAGTTTTAGTTTAGTTTTTATTAGTTTCAGTGTTAATTTTAGTCGTTTTTTGTAATATGGGGTATTTGTCAGGGGCGAGATTCAAAAAGGTAAAAAAAATTGAAAAAAAAAATTTGAAAGATAGATTTCATATCCACCCAAAATACTAGGCTTATGTATGAAATGAAATTTACAAAGACGAAAACTAAAGACATTTTCTCTATAATTTTAGTTTTTTAGTTAGTTTTGTAAACACACAATACAGTTTCAGTTAGTTATCGTTTTTTTTGTAAAGCCTCGTTTTTATTTTTATTTCAGTTAACGAAAATGTTTTTTCACACCTAGTTTACATTATTTCGTTAGTTTTCGTTAACGATAATAACCTTGGCGGACACTTTCATCAGAAGGGCCTTACAGTCCCATGAGGCAAGTGCTGAAACGATTAATATCTTGTCAAATAACAGGATTAGCACATACCCCTACATGTATGTAAGGTAGACAGATAATGATATGTATGTCTGATTGTTAGGTTATGTTATTTTATATCCTCAAATTCTTGCCTTCGTCTATCTGTTTAGTCTGCTTGCTTTAGTATCACTTTATACTGTATATATTAAGTGTTTTTTTTCTTTGTTTTTATGTTTCATTGTTCTGTTATCTGTTCTCACTTTATCCTTAATTTCACTCATCTGCATATCTGCTTAGCTTGCCTGATTGTTTTTATATCCTAAGTTGACTGTACTTTCTTATTGTATGGCTGTATTGTATTTCTATGTTCAGGACCCCAGGAAGACTAGACATGTGCTTCTAATGGGGATCCTTAAATAAACATAAACATAAACATTAGTCAATTGATCAATGTATTAAGTAGAACTAGCAAACATTTGCTGCTTTCCTCCGTTTCATATCATTATAAACGACTGACAATGAATACGTTGATGGTTTTTTGGCTTCTGGTCAGACTATGTAATTTTAAGAATCACTCTGGGAATTTGTCACTATTTTTGACATTTTATAGACTAAATGATTAATCGGAAAAATAATCAATAGATTGATCAATAATGAAAGTAATCGTTAATCACAGCCCTACATGAGTGTGTACATGTTTAGCCCAGGTTACTGGTGTTAATGACTTGCTCTAAAGTGAAGGAACAAATCCTGAAAAGAGCTTCAGTTTTGAGATACCAGAACGTAACAGGAACATGCTTTTTCATAACTTAGACGTATCCCCTTCATGAAATAGATGCTGAAAAAGTGATGAAATTGATCAATAAACTGACTCATCCTACAGTGCAAAACAAAGCCTCTCTGGAGGGAGAAGTACAGAGTTAATCTCATGTATTTCTTTTAACCTATTGCCTAGATTAACTGGATTAACTGGATTAACTGGATTAACTAGCTGTATCTTTGGCAGAGCATCATGTCTGTCCAAAGTGAGCTGACCTCTCCTGGTCCAGGTCCGCTCCGGACCTTGAGCTTCCCAGAACGGAGTTTTTGCGTCTCTGCTCGTCGGACTCGGGCTCCAGGGAGACGCTGCGCCTCAGGGCCGAGTGCCTCCTCTCCAGCCGGGCCACCGCCTGCTCCATGGCCTCCCGCTGCTGCTTCTCCTTGGACTCCAGGATCTCCTTCTCCTTCCTCCTCACCTTCTCCTCCTGCCGCGCCACGTTGGCCGTGAACTCGTACGTCTCCCGGAGCTGCCGCAGCTGCTGGGCGCCGAGGCAGTGCAGGTTCAGCTTCTCCTCCTTCTCCTCCAGCTCCTTCTCCACCTGGTACAGGGTGTTGTCCAGCCCCGGCGGGCCGTCACAGTTCCCGTTCCCTCCTCCTCCTCCTCCTCCTCCTCCTCCTCCTCCGCGCTCCAGCTGCTCCGCGGCTCTCTGCTTCTCCTCGGCCAGAGCGGGCAGGAGGCCGTCCGCCAGGCGGGCCAGCTGCCGCTCCTTGACCCGCAGCCTGCGCTCGGCCTGTTGGACCAGCTGCTCCTCCTGGCAGGCGGCCGCGGCGTCCTGCGCTCCCTTCTCCTGCGTCTCCTTCGGCTGCCGCTGTCGTTCTCTGTGTCCGCGGGAGAGGAGGAGGAGCGCGGCTCGCTCGGCGCCCGCCTCCCCCTCCAGCCGCTCCCTCTGCTGCCGGAGTCCGTCCTCCAGCCGGTCCAGCTCCTTCACCTGAGCCGCCTTGAAGTCCGTGTAGCCGGCCTGGGCGGCCCTCGCCTCCTCGCCGGCCTCCTCCCCGTCCGGCCGCTCCCCGGCCTCCTTCGCCCGGAGGAGAGCTTCTCTGATCTCGCCCAGCGCCCGGCGCTCCTCCTCCAGGCGGCAGGCGTCCTCTCGGGTCAGCAGGGCGGCTTCGTGTCGCTCCCTCAGCTGCTCCTCCAGCCTTCCCACCAGGCTCAGCTGCTCCCGCTCCTGCTCCTCCAGCCGCCGCCGCTCCGTCTCCAGACGCACCGTCTGCTCCTCGCGCTCCTTCTTCAGCCTCTCCAGCTCGCGGTAGATCTCCGTCTGCTCCGCCGCCTCCTGCTGCCTCCGCTGCTCCTCGTCCCGCCCCTCCTCCAGCTCCTGCTGCGGTTTCCCGCTCTGCCGGCGCGGCGGCTCCTCCTGGACCTCGGAGCGCCTCTCCTCCTCGAAGCGCTCCTTCTCGGCCAGCAGGTCCTGCAGCCGGCTCTCGATGTCCTGGCTGCGGCGGCGGAGGCTCTCCTCCTGCCGGAGGATCCGCTGCTGGACCTCCTCAGACTCTTTCCGCTGACTCTCCACCTCCTGCTGCAGACGCTCCAGCTCCGCCTTCTCACTCTGCTGCTTCGCCTCCATCTCCTTGATCAGCCTCCTACAGACACACACACACACACACACACACACACACACACACACACACACACACACACACACACACACACACACACACACACACACACACACACACACACACACACACACACACACACACACACACACACACACACACACACACACACACACACACACACACACACACACAGTAATATGTGTTAAAAAATTAATCCAATTAACTTGAATATTAAAAACCAAATCGAAACAAATTCAATTCTATTCCCTGTGACGTTATATCAGCATGATGGACTTCTGTCTCTTCTTCTGTGGTGTTCATACCAGTTAAGAACACATGAAGAAATATCTGAATATGAGGATCAGTCCAGACTTCCAAGCGTCTCCTTCTACCCATAATCCCTTGTGTTTTGTGGTGGTTTGCTGTAGTCGGCTGGATTAATGAACCGCACCACAGTTCTCTTGTTAGAGGACTGAGACTCTCAGTGATGTTACTCGGTGCCACCAGAGTTCAGAGGTCATCGTTCTCACCTGGACAAAACTAACTGAACTGAAGCAGGAAACACTGCAGAGTTCAGAGAAACCGCTCTGAACACGCTGGCTGTTGAACGCAGCCTGACTTCTTACTGAGAAATATCCCTGACTTTTCATTCCTGTACCTTTTGTGCTCCAGTTTCTCCAGCTCTTCTCGCTGCTGTCTCTCAAACTCCAACCTGGGAAGATAAAAACCTGCATCAAGATCCACTTTTCTCATCAGAAAAGAAAAGAAACACACACACACACAAACACACACACACAAACACACACGTAACTCAATGTGCAACACCACATCCAATGAGGAAAATGAAGGCTGCAGTCGACATAAAAAAATGTCAGGCTTCAAAATGAAATGACGCGTTATGAGAAGCAGTGACATGTTTCCCACTGTTAGGTGTTGTAACAACACATTATGTAATAACACAACAAAATGTCATAAATTTTCACTTAATTATCTAATAACACCCGCATTTTGTAATACACAGCTTGAACACAACATGTAATAAATTTCCCCACATTTTGTAAAAAAATATTACATATTGCGGTTTGTGTGTGTGTGTGTGTGTGTGTGTGTGTGTGTCTCCTGACATTTGTGTGTACCAGTACTCAGATGTTTGTGTCAGTATAACACTCAGTGTCGTGCAGTTTGTCTCTATGAACCCTAAAGTACAGTTTCTATTAAGCTAAGGAATACATTTAATGTAGTTTTGACCAATGAAAGATAAAACTAATCTACTGAACTAATAGTATCTTTTTAAAATGAATTTTGAGTCAGTATGACTCATGCTAGAATGCATAAAATAAACATTGTTGTTATAATGTTATAATGATTTTTATGAATGAAGACATCCATTTTGGTTGGTTATTACATAATGCACCATATTATTACATATTCATTAAAAAAAAGTGCAACTCCCGTATTTTGTAATAACCACCGCAATATGTAATAATTTATTACAAAATGCAGGGAAATTTATTACATATTGCGTTCAGGCTGTGTATTACAAAATGCAGCAGATTATTACAAAATGCAGGTGTTATTACATAATTAAGTGAAAATTTATTACATTTTGTTGAGTTATTACATAATGCGGTGTTATTACATAATGCGTTGTTACAGGCGTCAAAACAGTGACACAAGCAAGCAGGGTGGTGTGCAAAACAACAACAACAACAACAGGTGATGAGGGTTCAGGTTCAGACAGCGGACGGTTCGGCTTCAGACACACGTCTGTTTCACAAACTACACAGTCAGACAGGAAGTGGCTGGTCTACCTGAGGAAGACGGGGCCCTTCTCAGTGAAGAGACTGCCGGTGGGACAGGCAGACACACAGTTAATTAATCCACTGGGCTTTCACCACAGAGCACAGACAGCACAGTGGCCCTCATTTATCAGTCTAACACAGAAACCAGCGCAGATCCGAGCAGAAACCATCTGACGACAGGGTTCACGTGAGATTCATCACAGCGTCAGAATGATCGGGCGTTGATAAATGTGGAGGCTGAAAACAATCGTCATTTAAATATCACGCCCCTAAATATTCTGGGTTCAGAGGCCTCGCCCCCAGAGTTTACCACATGGAGAGGCGTAATACGTCCAAGAAGAGAAACTTCTCCGACCTCCAAATAGAAACTCTCTAATGTCACAAAGTCCAACTGAACCAGTTAGTTCTGTTTGGCCTGAAAAGTGGCATCAAAGGAAGCTGGAAAAATGCAGCATGGAAAGAAATCACTGCTGCGACAATCGAACTCCAGCTGAGGTTTGAATATTTCATTTATACATCTGTGATATGTATAGCCTATATATATATACTAGTAATATAATAGCTTATGTCGCAATTCTTTACATTTAGGTGAAGAACAAATGGTCAGACCTCAAACAAGTAGGCTATCTCAAAATGAAAGAGAAAATAATCTTACACCAGAAAACTCTTAACCCCGTTAATTGCAAACAATTTGAAAATACACATAGTCGATGTAGGCCTTGACAAAATAGAATATTTTGCCATAGGCTACATATTTTTAAGTGATGAATATGTGGCTGCATATGCTTAGATGTCAGTCAGAATATAGGGTCTAATAACAATTCTCCGACTCCACGCTGACTGGAAAACCTGCCACACGAGTTGAGACTTGATGTGAGATTTGATCGCAGCCTCCGCTCACGTCCAGAGTGATAAATGCCGAGCTCTGTGTGGAAATGACCGTACGCCCAGTTTTCTGTCATACGCTCGTTTCATAAATGAGGGCCACTGTGTTCTTCATATTGAAACAAACCACACTGCTGTTTATAGAGAGAGGATATCTTCTGTTCTTGAGGTACGATTAGAGAAGTCTATGGATCTATTCACAGCCTCCGAAGTTTAAACATAATCTTTAAGAGAGTCGGTTCCTCTTTGGCTATACTTTTCCCGATTTGACTAAATACAATACATATTTCCAAGCTCAATTTCCCCCCCAAATGCAGCACTGAGCAACAGGCTATCTGCAGATTGAAGAAACCAAAATTTAAGACTTTTTAAGACGTTTTTAATGTTACCCGGAATTGAATTTAAGGCCAATTAGGAAAAAAAATAAATTATGAAAGCTGGCAAAACCGGCTTATTTCTGACTGAACACAGCTGATGGAAATTGTGAAACTATAAAAGGATAGGTTAAGAAAACGGACACCAGAAAATGAATTAAGGAAGTCCAACCTAAATATTTTCTGCAACATTTGGGAAGTTTGTGTAAAATTAGCTGGGCAGTTGACTGGAAACATAGCTAAACTGAACTGAACACAAATATAAACCCACATGCAAAAGAAAATTATTCAATTTAAAGAAATTCTTGGTAAAGGAGAAATGTGGACTAACACACAAATTTTGCACAAGAGTTGAGAGAAATAAGCTTTTGGTGGAAGAATTATGGGATATTTTATTTTAGCTCATGAAACATCCGACCAGAACTTTATATGTTGCATTTATATTTGTGTTCAGTATATATCACTACAGTATGACCAACACTTCTGCCAACTACAGAGTTCCTCAGCTGTTTTCTGGCAGAATCCAACTGCATTCTGTTTGTTCTGTGGATCTTGTTATCAAATATGTAGTCTATTTTTTATTTCACTTCATTTGTGCAAATAAATAAATAATCTGATCCATAGCATCAGATGAAAAGCTGAGCAGCAGCACCGGCCAATGAAGAAAGGAGTTTGAGTCCTGAGAGGGGTTTGATGCAGAACAGCTGATCATCACATGCAGCTGATGAACTTAGATATATAATTACAGTCTCATCAACACACTCTCACACACACACACACACACACACACACACTCTCCTCACCCGGGGTTGTAGAGCATGACGGTGGAGAGGTTTTCACAGGACTTGGACAGATCGGTCATGGACAGGCTGAACGTGGAGAGCAGGCCGCTCTGGGAAAACACCAAGGGTCAGAGGTCAGAGGTCAGAGGTCACAGTCAGTCAGACAGTGTGGGAGATGACAGATGGGACTGGATCCTGGATCATGTGTGGCTCAGACTGAATCAGGATTTTTGCATCTGATATCAATGTTTAAAGCTATAATTTAAAATTTTTGCACAGTGGAGACCCAAAGTGGCGGCGAGAGGTAACTGAATTTTGAGAAGTACTTCTTTTGCCTCTCTCATCTCTTTGGTTTCCTTTGATATAAATCAAATCACACAGACCAGGCTGGTAGACATGAGCAGTTCACTGACCTCACCTTACAGGATCTCTGGGTTTTGAAGCCCTTAAAGTTTCCCTGCCACTTGTTTCTGCCAACACGCAAAGATGCCTAGTGCTGCTTTAAAGGAATAGTTCACCCAAAAATGAAAATCCTGTCATCATCTCCTCCCCCTCATGCCAGTTGAAACACAGGTGAAGTTTGTCCATATAACACACAGGGAGGCTGCAGCACAACTTGGTAGCAGCCTTCTCCAAAACAACTGAAGTCAATGGGGACCTGTTCTTTAGAGCTCCAAAACAAAAACAGCCAAACAATCACACTGTGAATAGAAAGACCTATACACCATTATTTGTTGCAAATCAATCAGCTGTAGTTCAGATTTGCACTAAATGATGGTGTAAATATACTGTAGGTCTTTTTGGAACTCTGAAGAACTGGTCCCCACTGACTTCAGTTGTTTTGGAGAAGGCTGCTATGGAGTTGTGCTGCAGCCTCCCTGTGTGTTATATGGACAAACTTCACCTGTGTTTCAACTGGCATGAGGGGGAGGAGATGATGACAGGATTTTCATTTTTGAGTGAACTATTCCTTTAATGATGTTCATGAAAAAGTGCATTTTCCAGTTGATATAAAAAAAAAAATCAACTGGTAGTAGCTTTGTTTACTGTCAACTGTCTACTATCCTGGACCTCCGGACTGCCAGGAGGATCCAGTCTGAGGATCTGAGGCTTCCTCACCTTGCGTTTCTCCCTCAGCTTGGCCGCCTCCTTCGGGTGGTTGAACCTGAACATGTTGGTCCGGCCCAGCAGAATAACAGCGCCTGCACAACACAACAGGACAAAACACTGCAGGGTAGATTCACCTTTCATGGACAGGTTTTCAGTCTGAGCATCTGAGATCAGACTGAAAACTTCTGCATCTGTGATCTGAGAGAAACAGCATTTTGATCCTCTGTATGTCCTGTACATATGGCAGAATTGACAATAAATCTGACTTTTTTTTTTTTTTTGTATTTTTGAAAATAATGGGAGTGTATGACTTCCTGTTGGGAAAACCTGCAGCAGAGCAATAATGGAGGGGGAAAAAAACAGTAAAATGGAAGAAAAAATGGAGGAACAAAAAGTAACAAATTGCACTGGTATTATCCTTTCAGTGTCTGAAATTGACAGTAGTTGCTGAGGGAGGAGGAAGAGTTACTCCTTCACTTTCCACACCCACAGGTTTCCCAGCCGGTTCGAACCAAACGACCTTCCAGTCACAAGTCCACTTCTCTAACTTCTGACCCAGCTTCCCCCTGAAACCCTGAAACCCTGGAACCCCACCCCACCCCGTCCCTCTCGCCTCTCACCTTGGTTGAGCTGGGACGGCTCGGTCACCTGGACTCCGTTCACCGAACACTGAGCCCCGCCGAGCGGCACCAGAGTCACCGTGCCGGTCTGGTTCTCAAACAGGCAGTGCTCACTCTCCAGGTCCAGACCGTGAAGGACTGACAGAGACACACAGGCATGAGACCGAGGCACCGGGCTGCTGCTCACTGACCAGCAACACTAAACACCGGGCCTCATGCAGGAAGAGATATACAAACACATTTTCTCTTATTTTGTATTTTGTATCCACGATTTGTTCTTATTTTGTTAGTACCCATTGATTTCTGGGATTCACCAATGTTTTCTTATTTTTGCTCTTCTCTTAGCTGAGAGAAAATTTTACGAGTGGTGGAGAGACTCTTACCAAGATAAGAAAAAAACATGTCGTTTTCACAGTCCACTAATTGTCCAACGCAAGGAAACATAAGTTTTAAATTTGAGGAACATAAAAAAAAGCATAAATATCATATAATCAAATTTAGATTATTATATGTTTTATAGTAATTATAATGATTGGATTATTAAATTTGTGGGTTAAAGAAATACTATTGGTCCATTGATCCCAATTAAGACTATAAAACCCCTTGGATGATATAGCGTGCGTTCAGCTTTGGTGGCATCTCTCCAATTCTTGGCCATGTGCCAGAGTATTTGCACACGGCACACCTGCCCTTATATGGTGTTTAGGGGGCGTTACCTATGCTAATAAACAATTGGCCATGCGCCTCCAATTTATGATCAAGTGGGATTCATCATCCAGCACCTGGTAAGAGCAGATTTAAATGGTTAAGAACGTTTGGTGCATCTGGAGTTGACTTCTCTTATTTTTTCTCTTAACAGAAAATTAAGAGAAAATATAAGAGAAATTTAAGAGAATGATGCTGCATGAGGCCCATTATAACATAATAATAATAAAATGTATTTATAGAGCACTCAGCTAAAAGCAGAGCTTATAAGCTGCTTTACAGGAAGACATGAAAACAAGATCAGTACAATATAGAATATACAAGACAAAAGTAGGAAATGAATTCATGAGAAAAAAGGTAAAAACACAAATAAAATGCATAAAAAGGAAATAAGAAACAACCCAATGATTTAAGATGTGATTTAAGACAATAATGAATGAAAAAAACTAAGCATTACCAATCAATGTTTCTTCATTACAGAGATCCAACATCTTATACTCAAAACTCTAAAGTCCCTGATGTAAGTTGCAGACAGGTTTGTATATGAATGAAATCTTCACTCACTGATGTCCTGCTCTGTGGAGGCGTCGTCTCTGCCCACATAGGTTCTGCCCTCCTGCTCACAGGGAAACACACAGTCACACAGACAGTAAAGACACACATCTTTTCCACAGGAGGCTTTTTCCAGCCCAGGTGAACAGACTTTGCATGGCAATTTGTCACTGTTTAAGGGACAGTTTAATGAAAACCCCTCAGGTTAATGTGAAAACTGTGACTATTAGATGTACTTTTCCGCATTCTATCCCTTCTCCCCTCAGGGCGATTTAGCGATTTAATCCCAATTTCTGGAGACTGTTATGACATTTCAGGGTTGTTTATTTCACTTCACTGGAGCTGGGGTGTAAACCTGAGGGAAAAAATATATCACCCAAACACACTGGTACTCTTTCCATTTCACACTAACACCCTGATGAAGGTCTGTTGACTCAAATATTAGTTTCTTCTTTCCAGATAAATGTGAAAGAGAGAGAATAGCGGTGTGCCAGGTTGACTTTTCTCACATTTTCCCCTTTTATGCTGAGAACCATGAGCAAGCAACAGTGTAAACATTTTTAAATCATATAACAATTTGGATTAACCCCTTGTACCCTGACTTTACCCTTAAATTTCCCCTTAAGCAGCTTCAAAGTTAGAAAAAAAAATGTCCTAACTGTACAACAATGTCACATCCATATTCTGTATCTGCTCGTTCCAACTCTTTCTTGAAGCTCTAGCTGCTTATATTGAATTAAATATTCAAATACAAGACGCCATCTTTTTATGGCTGCACCATTACAACAAATGGAAAAAAAATCTAGATGTTTGTGCATCATTTTATACACATTTCCCCTGTAATTCAGAATGACACATTTGGTGTCTTTGGAAAACTTGTTATCTTGACAAGAATTAAAAATAAAGTTCTGTGGGTCTGAACAAAGCTTGGTCGTGCAACCTGCATTTGTAATGATGGACACAGTGGCAGGGGCGGTAGAGAAGAAAAGGTTAAGACACTGTGAGGACGTAGTGAACCTCTGTGATTCCTGAGGAAGGCTGGAATATATAAGTGTGTGTGTGTGTGCTCTGACCTTCAGGTGGTACAGGATGATGCCGGTGCTGAGCAGGTCGTCGTCGATGCCGATGAGGTGCGGCAGCTCCGAGTCCAGGACCACCCCGATCCCCTCCTTCCTCAGAGCCAGAGTCTCCTCCTGCAGGGACACCAGTTTAAATTCACTGTTTTTTTTTAACTTATTTATCCTGCAACAGATCACTGAGCATGCAGGCTGTTTTCCAGTGTTACTTTACATCTGTACAGTCACAGACGTTCCCACAGGAAGCTGCCCAGCACAACAGTTAGATCCGGTCGAGTAATCTGATTGGACAGGAGGCTGATGTACAGTATGACAGCACTGGAATGTTTCACTAGAGCCTTTCACACCTGAAACCCATAAAATTGCTGTTTTAAATTTTCTGGAGGAAAATGGAGGTGTGTTTTTCCGCGTTTTTAACGTAATGCTGCCATTCACAGAATACTGGAAATACTGTTTAAGTCCTTTGTTGACGTTTTAACCGCCAGAGTCACTGCAGTTTGAAAACATGGCGGCTAATCTCTCCGTCCGCCCAGACTCCCTGGATCTGTCTTATTTCACCATCTGTCCAATTCAACATCTTTGTCAAAAAAGTAAAGCTCCAGCCCGTTGTCTAGTGGTTTGTGTTTCCCTCCTACAGTTGGACAGCAGAGTGTCTGAACGTTGTGCTCTGCTGTTAATGTTCTGTCATCGTTCACACATACAGTCTATACAGAGCTTTACTTCAATCAGGAGAGACACCAGTGAATGAAGTATAGTGAAAATTAAGACTTGTCAAGACGCACGATGACAGATGAGCGCATAACAGCAGCATGAACGGACTAAAGCGGAGGGAGAGAAACATATTTAAAAAGACAGCAGCAAGATGGTAGGCTAACAATGGAGGTGTGTCGCTGTGCTATTGGATAGATGTGACCAGCTGATGTGAACAGCTGATATCTCAACTGACGGCCCCCGGGAAATGACAGCAAGGAAATAATGAGTGAGCATGCGTGAGAGAATGTGATGGCAGGATGGTATGAGGAGTAAAACTACAGCCTAAGCATGCAAAAGATAGTCTTCCTGACTAGGGTTGCAAAGGGCTGGAAAATTTCCGGTAAATTTCCATGGGAAGTTAAGCTGGGGAATTTTGGAAATATTCCAAATTGGAAACTTTCCATGGGAATTATGGGAATTTATGGGAATTAACTGGGAATTGAGGGTAATTTAATGGAAAGGTATCATATCCAAGCATAAATATTTGTTTTGTAATAAGCAGACATCCATCCAAAATAATAAAATTAAAACAGATTTGTTTGTAAGTAGAACTTTATCAAGTGTTAAATATTTTATTGAACAATCAATTCTTTCATTGAAGAACAAAAACATGAATGTTGAGTTAAATATTACTCATCCCCCCGACCCAACCCATTCAAAAATTAACAAAAATGCACAGGAATGCACAGTGCATGTAGGGGGCGTGGTCTCAACAGCCCTGCAGTAAGCAGTGTGCTATGTGTGCATGTGATTGAGGAATAGCATAGATATTCAACTGTACTTGCATGATATCTGGTTGTTTTAGTCAGGATTATGCTAAAATATATTTTCCCCAACTATATTTAAGTTCCCTATTAAGAGCATACCTTCAATTTAGTAAATTCCTGGTTTATTCCCGTTTATTCCCATAAATTCCCGTTAATTCCCATAAATTCCCATTAATTCCCATGGAAAGTTTCCAACTTTGAAAATTCCCGGAATTTTGCAACCCTATTCCTGACTGAACCTTTGCTAAAGCTCCATTAGTAATGTTACAACGTCTTGAGCAGTGAAACTGGCAGAACTGATTTACCAACATTTCTACACAGACTCCTTTTCACACATGACAGCCTGCCGTTACATTACAGAACAGGCTGCATGTGTGAAAGGGGCTTATATGCATCACTCTGCTTTACAGCTGTTCTCATAGAAAGAGATTCTGTGTTGTAGTGGAATCCTGAGGGAACGGCTTTCATTGGCGAAGAGACGAATACAAGACAAAAATCATAACCTGTTGTCTCAGATGAGCAGTACTGGATGAGCAGCTCTGTCTATAGACCTGTGGTGATGTTGCTTAACGAGCGCTCGCTCTCACCTTCAGGATGTTCTGGGTCTCGTTCCATTTGTTGGTCCACTCCTTCGTCAGCTCCAGAACCTGAGAGAGAGAGAGAACAGACAGAACCCGGTCGGTCAGACCGGTCTGAAGCAACGAGGCAAAACTCTGCAGAACAGCAGAGACAGACTTCAGGAGGAAACAGAACGGAAAGTTTTCAGCTCATCTCAACTTTTAATAAACATTTATCTTGTTTGACGCTGCAGTCTGGACTTTCTTTAAAATACTTCAGAAGAGTTTTTTGTAGATGGATCGACACAAGCACTCCTAACATCCAAACTACACTTCACGGTAATAATCTGCGACATTTTAAAAGAAATAAATAAATGTCCATTTTGCTTCTCTCTATTACTGACTTTGATTCATCCTATGAGTAACAGAACGGCCTTATATCTGAAGTCCTACTAGTATTTTTGTCTGTACCTTGACTCACTAGCAGCAGATCCACTGCCATCATTACCCGGGCCGACTGCTTTAAAGCAGTGGTTCTCAACGTGGGGTCCGGGGACCACCAGGGGTCCTTGAGGGGGTTCCAAGGCGTCCCCGGCAAATTGATGAATTTTTAAACTTCACCATTATTTCATTTACAAGAAGTTAACACAATTATAGAATGTAGAGGAAAAACTATTTTGATCATAGTTTCACTGTTATCTTTCTACCTACAATAAAGATCAATAAAGACAAAATCATATCTAACAATAAAGATATTGTCACATATGAGTCCAAGAGACAAAATCTCATCAAATGGGGGTCCATGGCCCTAATGTGGACTGAATTAGGGTCCTTGATATGAAAAAGGTTGAGAATCACTGCTTTAAAGTAATAATCCTTGACATCATCATGCAATTTAAATGTCAGCTTTTACATTTGCTGTGATGCTTTTGACATTTCTGGCAGCAGCAGCAGCAGTTTGTCTGGAATAAACAGAAGAAGAGTGGAAGAGCGCCACCTGCAGAAACTCAAACCGCATCAACAGAAAATCCAAGCTCTGCCCACACACTGTTTGATTGACAGGTGATCTCTGGAGCCAAGCGGTCATTGCTGTGTTGTTTTCCAAAGACAGCCAGATCAATAAGACAAGGATCTTATGGCTTGTCACTTAAAGTGGAGTGATGGTGCCAAGTCACTTTGTTCTGGAGAGACAGTTAGGAGCCAAACCTTGACTCCAAATTTTAATAGCATGGTTCAACGGCAAATTTTGGCAAGTTTTAGTTTTCTTCTTCTCCATCAGCCACTGCCAGGAAACCAACATTCACTAAAGAAGTCCCATTGCAAAAATCAATTTGGAAGCAGCAGCCGATTTGATGAAGTCTTCACCCAGCAGCCATTACCAGTCCCTCTTCCTTCATGGTAACATTCTAGAGGTATTTCAGTGCTTTGACTTTACCACACTGCAGTTTCAGTCGTTGTAAACATAAAGGTGAGACGGACAGGAGACTTACCCTGGCTTCGTTCTGGTGCAGCTTCTCCTCCATGCTCAGAGCGGTGGGAGAATCCAGCAGGGCGATCTGACGAGTAAACACACAGCACAGGTCAGACAGACTGCGTTCTCACAGGAAGTAAACAGGGATCTGTCTCGGTGACAAACACGGGGGAATGTTCATGCTGAATTAAAGTCGCGAGTCGGGAGCGACGACTAACCCCATCTCAACACACACACACACACACACACACACACACACACACACACACACACACACACTTGTCTTTCTATACTTACAAGGATCTTCGACTGACATTCAGTTCCTAACCCCTAACTTAAACCTAACAATACAAAATGTAGCCAAAGTGCTTCACATAAAAAAAATATAATAAAAACAAGAACAAAATGGTAAATATACAAAGTAATTATCAGTAATAAAATAGCTGGAGCAAATAAAAGAGTAAAATTAGTTAAGAAGAAATAAAAACACCAAAATATTATAATACCATAAAAAACAGGGGGGTATAAAATTAGGAATACAAAGATAAAACTGGTGAGAACATAAAAAGACAGACATAAAATAAACGTAATTAAATGCCAGATTAAGCTTTAACTTCTTACAAATTAAAAAACCTTAACTAAACCTAAACCAAGTCCTAAATCTAGCCTTAACCGTAAACCCAAGTCCTAATCCTACATCACCTCTTTATAGAAGTGAGGACCAGCAGCAAAAATGACCACAGAAGAACACAAACACAAAGAACAGGTTGGAAAACATTTCTGATGAAACTCTCGTATTTTTCAAAAAGTCAACTTTTCGGGAACTTAGGAAAACAGCCTTAAAGGACGATTCCACCTCTGATAATCTCACACTCATCAATCTTTTTACTAATCGATCTTTGATGTTGAATTCCAGGAGTTATTTTGTGATGAACGATTGTAATTTACCGCGTTCCCACTTTCCCTCAACCTGCCTTGTCTACTTCTACATCAATTTGTAATTTCCTACATTTCCCAGGATGCATTTGTCTGAACTTTTACAGTCAGTAGATCCAGTCAAAGTCAAAGTGCCTCTGTGTCCTTCTGTGTCTAATTTGCCTTTTTTTTTTGTAGAAAAAGTGCTGCCTCAGCTACATTTTGTGCTGAGAAGATGAAAACTAGGTCAAGAAACACCTTGTTCCATAAAGATCAGCTGACACAGAACAACTACAACCAGCTTTTCTACTGCTGCTCTCCCTTCTCTCACTCTGGTGGTTGTTGTAGTAAACTGTCAGGTGCAAACATACCGTGAAACCCCGCCTCTTCTCTTTTCTGATTGGTCTACTGACATAAAAGCCGTCTGCATCATGTGTGCTCATCTACAATACAGAACTTTTCTCAACTTCACAGAGTGATTCTCTGCTGTCCAGCTCCATGAATCTCACTCTTCATCACTGTCTGAGTCTGCATGCTGATTCATATCTGGTCTGGTCAGTCTCTATCCACTGTTCACTGTTAGTTGTCAGTTATCAAAATCTTTGACCAATCACAGCAGCAAAGCAGAGTGATGTCATCTGGAAATGCTTCAGAGCGACAACAGTCATGGCGGCTTCACTTCCCAGCTTTTAACCAGCTGATTGTTCCTGTTTTAATTCATCGATGACATTCAGTTTTTTTAAGGACTTTGCCGGCTGCCATGTTGGTCGTTGTTGTCGCTCTGTAACGCTCGTCATAAGGAGGTTTGTCCCGCCTACATCCACCAGCCAATCAGGTTTGCCACTCAATATCTGTCCGAAATAACTGCCGGTGGACAGGCAGGGTTCCCACTCTTTTTAAGAAATCATTTTCCAGGACCTTTCCAGGACATTTTCCATGAGTTTTTCTTGACAATACAGGACAGCACTTGCTCACAAACGGTCATATAATTTACCGGTAGGCCTAGTGTTGACACATTTAACCCCAGTTTTATTCCTCCTTTTTTAATGATGCAGGGTTCATGAGGAAGTGTCTCGGGTTCATTACGGGTGACGGCTACACCCATCACTGCTAACTGTACAATAAGGTCGTGGCCTCCTCTTTTTGTTAGACGTGATCAGCACTGGTATGTTTTGGTTTTTTTTTTACTTACAAAGCTCTCCTCAGCAAACCAACACCAACATGTTCTGTGTGACACTCACTTGAATTGTGGCAGTTACAATACTCACTCCAAACACTGGCTTATACTCCAGGTCCCTCATATGAACTTCAAACTTGGACAAAAATTGACTATGTTCTACCTCTGTAACAATTTCAAAATGTGATAAAGTAGTAAATCACACCATAATGTACACTGTCAGGTGTGTGTTATTGTCAAAGCATTGTTTAACAGGTGGTATTGTCATGGGTTGTCACATGCACCCCTAGTAGTCTATAACTGTATTGATGTAGATGAATAAAACCTTAATTTCAATTTAAGTTAAATTTACTTTTGTCAAACAGATGACTACTGACACGTAGTCACATCTGAGTGAGGGACTAAAATACAATTACAATTTTCCACGACAACATCGATTATTTCCAGGATATTTGGTCATTTTAATCAATTTCCAGGTGTTTCCATGACTGGAAAACTAGTCTCTAAATTTCCAGGTTTTCCAGGTTTTCCAGGACGCGTGGAAACCCTGACAGGCTTGATCCAGACCGCTATGAATCACCATGCAAATTCAACAAGAGCTAAAGACTGAGATTCATGGGGGCTGAACACCAGGTAAACAAAGTGCTGCCTAAAAAGAAACCAGGAGGAAGTCAGCAACTCTCCTCCTCCTCCTCCTCCTCCTCCTCCTCCTCTTCCTCTTCCTCCTCCTCCTCCTCCTCCTCCTCCTCCTCCTCCTCCTCCTCCTCCTCCTCCTCCACAGTGTGAACACCTGACCCTGACAGCCACACAGCACGGTCTCAGCGCTCCACCCAGAGAAAGAAACGCTGTGTGAACTCTGACCTGTGAGGTTTTTTCAGAGTCTCTGAGTCGTCCTCACCTGGTTTCCCTGGACCAGCAGAGCTTTCAGCCGGGCGATCTCGGCCCGCAGCTCCCGGATCAGCCGCACGTTGCCGTCCTCGTTGATGGTGGGCTTGTTGATGATGTTCTTGGCTCGGTTGGCGTAGCGAAGCGTGCTGAGCGTCTCCCCGTAGTTCACGTCAGCCGGGGAAACGGCTGTCACAGAGAGGAGAGAGCATGCTGCGTGAGCTGTGTGGAGACATTTTATGGTCATTTTTTTTTTTTTTTACCCTTTTTGGGACTCTAGAGCAGTGATTCTCAACCGTTTTCATATCAAGGACCCCTAATTTAGTCCACATTAGGGCCACGGACCCCCATTTGCTGAAATTTTGTCTCTCAGACCCAAATCTGAGAATATTTTTATTGTTAGATATGATTTTGTCCAGAATTCCCATCTGTATTGAGGGATAACAGTGAAACTAATCATTCTTCTACATTCTCTAATTGAGTTCTTCTTGTAAATGAAGTTTAACAATTCATTCAACTTTCCGGGGACCCCCTGGAACCCCCTCAAGGACCCCTGTTGGCCCACGGACCCCACGTTGAGAACCACTGCTCTAGAGAACCAATCCCTGGTCACTTCAGTTATTTTGCAGAAGGCTGACATGGATTGAATTGAATTGGAATTTTTTATTGACAATATAAAAATATATGACATCTATACATAAATAATATATGCACAGCCTGACCAGGAGGCATCATATCTTTGTGCATTATTTGTCAAAAGGATAAAACACAATAAAGCCCAAGAGCTTATTTCCATTGTGGTCCTTTGGGTGTAGGTGTGTGTTTAACTGTTAGGTGTGTGTTTAACTGTTAGGTGTGTGTTTAACTGTTAGTTGTGTGTTTAACTGTTAGTTGTGTGTTTAACTGTTAGGTGTGTGTTTAACTGTTAGTTGTGTGTTTAACTGTTAGTTGTGTGTTTAACTGTTAGGTGTGTGTTTAACTGTTAGGTGTGTGTTTAACTGTTAGGTGTGTGTTTAACTGTTAGGTGTGTGTTTAACTGTTAGTGGTGTGTTACTGAGCAGCAGTAGCTAACTCACTGTGCCTCATGTGGACAAACAAACTTCTCCGGTGTTTCTACTGACATGAGGGTGAGTCAATATTAACATTTTTGGGTGAACTATTCCTTTAAAAACAGAGGCTCCAGCTGATTGACGCTCTAACTGGAGGAGAGACTCACTGGCGATCATGATGGTCTTGGAGTTTCCCCCCAGACTGTCCTTCAGCAGCCAGGTGAGGACGGAGTCTCTGTAGGGAACGAACACCGACTTCTTCTTCAGGTTGGTGTTCAGTCCGTCCTGAGTCAGGTCAGCTGGACAGGAGACAGAGATATAATGTCCACTGACAGGGCTGATGCATGGAAATACAGTTCAAACAGATAACACTTCTGATTATCACTTTCTAATAGGCTTAACACCAACTCACTATAGATATATAGACAAAGACATTATTTTCATATGCGAATATCTGCGAATGTGTTTCCTTTTATGGAAGTGGAAGACTTAATGCAGAACTTAGACTTGAAATAGAAAATATGTTTTTTTTTTGCCACTTTCTTAACCCATCATAACTTAATATGGCGATCGGTTTCATTTTAACATTTAAGATGTAGAAACCTGACACCTTTTCTTTTCCTCTTTTACTTCCATTATTTCCTTTTTATTTTTTCTAATTAATCTTGTCTTAATACATTTTCGTGTTGTCTATATTTGAACTGAATTTACAAAAAATTTAAGTGCAAATTGTTTTCCTCATATGTACGATAACTCACCTGTAAAAAATTATTTGTTTGATCTGTTCTCATGTATATCTGTTTTTTCTTTATTTTTAAAGCAAATACTGGTTCATATTGCTCACAAAATGAGATTTGAAACAAACTAGGGAATATTATCTGAAAATTACAGATCATACTTTATACTTCTAATTATTCTAAGTATTTATATGGTTTCATTAGATATATTCAATATATTTTTGCTTTGCTTATCCCTTGTTGTGTTTTATTGTAATCGTTATTCTTCTTGTCTCTTATTTTTATGTAAAGCATTTTGTAACTTTATTTAGAGCTACAGTGCTGTGCAAAAGTCTTAGGCACCCAAGAGTTTTTATATAAATTGTGTCTTAGATGTTTATTCATTTTTTCTGCATTAGTGTGTCAGTGGACTGCTCTTTATAGGAAATTTTTTGATATTTAGAAACTTTTCATTTAATTATTTTTGAAAGCATCTTCGCTTTACTTTTTTTCTTTTACATGTGCCTAAGACTTTTGCACAGTACTGTATATAAAATTAATATGATTGGTTATGATTATGCTTATGGTTATGAATGTGTGTGTACTGTGGTCCCTCACCCAGAGCGGAGATGACGTTTCCCAGAGTGACGAGCGACTTGTTGATGTTTCCTCCTTCCTTCAGACGCACGCCGGTGGCTCCGGTGGCGTCGGCTCGCTCGCTGCCCGCAGATCCACCAGGTGGATCTTACTGACCGTCTCACTGGGCATCTCCGCATCAACTTAAGCTTGGGGGGGGGGGGGGGGGGGGGGAAGGGGGAGAGAGAGAGAGAGAGAGAGAGAGAGAGAGAGAGAGAGAGAGAGAGGGAGAGGGAGAGTGTGGGGGAGAGAGAGGGAGAGAGAGAGAGGGAGAGAGTGGGGAGAGAGAGGGAGAGAAACAAAAATAACGAAAACTAGGTGTGAAAAAACATTTTCGTTAACTGAAATAAAAATATAAACGAGGCTTTACAAAAAACGATAACTAACTGAAACTGTATTGTGTGTTTACAAAACTAACTAAAATAAACAAAAATTATAGATTATAGTTTTTGTCTTTGTCGATTTATTTCATACATAAGCCTAGTATTTTGAATTTTTGAACCTCGCCCGATACCCCATATTAAAAAAAAAATAACACTAACACTGAAAATAATAAAAACTAAACTACAACTAAGCATTTTCAAAAAATAAAAACTAAACTAGCAAACCCACTTTAAAAACGAATTAAACTAAACTGAAATTGAAAACAAAAAGTCAAAACAAAATAAAAATAAAAACTAATGAAAAATGCAAAACTATAATAACCTTGACACACACACACACACACTTTCTACAACTTGAGTTGGAGCTTCCACTCCAGTTGGGCTGAAAACCATCTGACGCAGAGAATGTGTGAAACAAGATGGAAAATATATTCTGCCATATTCCTGTAATCTGATCCATTTGTTAAATTCCCTGATATTCCCTGACTTCCACAGAGAATTTACAACAACAATCCAGTCTCTGTAACTTCATCTAACATGATGGACTTGTCTGTCTCTTCTTCTGTGGTGTTCATACCGGTTAAGAACACATGAAGAAGTAGCTGAATATGAGCATCAGTCCAGACTTCATTTTGTTCAGCAGGGCTTTCTCAAGCATGAGGAACCGCATCCATCTCCTTATTATACCATAATCCCTTGTGTTTAGGTGTGGTTTCCTGCAGTTGGTTGGATTATGTTTCCCTTCTCACATGCTGGGTGTGAACGCAGCTTTACACTCAAGCCTTCAAAGTGTCAGTGTGTAATCTGTGAGTCCTGCTGCCTCGGCGGACTGAAGCAAAGCTGGAAAAACAGAAATTCACTGTGAGAAGTGAGTCAGCAGCTGCGGACCTGTGTGAAGTTGATGGTGAAGATGGCGTGGGAGCGGCTGCTGACGTCGTTCATGCCGGTGCTGGCGGTGGTGCGGTTGATGTTCCCGGCCTCCATCAGCTCCTCCACATCGCTGTAGTTCTGCACCAGGTGTTTGGACAGATCTGAGGTCAGAGGGGGAGGAGGAGGTTAGAGGTGGAGCTCACACTTTGATCGATATCAGCTCGGATCTGCAGGACAAATGATTTTTGCATGATCCATTTTTTTTTGTCTGACTTGCAGTTCTGTGTTTAGCCAGGTTATTATAAACGAGGTGCTAAAACACACTGTTGTAAACTGAAATAAAAATAAAATGAAACTGTGAAAAAGCTACATTGATTGATTGATTCTGATTTTATTAAAGCGTCATACACCATACTGGTGCCCCGCCCACATTGGCTTTCAGACACTACAAAACAAAGTGATCAAACAAAATATACTGAAAACATAGAATA
>NW_027280155.1:0-72246 GCF_046629955.1 Centroberyx affinis
GGGGAATGAATGCTGAGGAAGTCCTTAAAACATATTGGGATCATCTAAGGTGCAGGAGCCAGCAATGATTCCTTATTGGATTACAAAAGGAAGAATAAATTGCTGCGGTCGGGTGAAAACCTTGCATCTCGAAAATGCCAGCTTTTCAGGAACTAGGGAAAACAGCCTTGTTTTTAACTTGACCGCCATACAGTTTTGGCTTTATCCCATGGGGCTTGAAAGGGTTTCTTAGGGAAACATGCGATCCTTCGACTGAAGTTAAATCACCAAAATTGGAGTTACAAGTTTTCACGTGACAGCAGCACCATGCAACTGTTCTTGTTCCTTTGAAAGCTTTTAGATATTCTTTCGTGCAACGACCTTCAGAGCTTCGCAACTGACACAAAAACAAACCATACTAAATGCAGGCAGTGTGAGCAATCAAGTCAATACAAGACAGAAAGCCCATACCAACGCAACACAACAATGTTATTATTGTCTGTAGAATCAAAGCAAAGGATAGGACATTTTGTTTGGGATTAAATCCAAACCAGCATTTTGCTTCCTAAATCTGAGTCAGTAACCATTATGTATGCTTTCCAAGGGCAAGTCTAATTACTGGCTACAGCCACAGTTAACTAACAATTTGGGTTCTACGATATTTCCCCTCATAAACCTTTAGTAATGTAAGGCAAGACCAAACAACCCATTAAAATCAGCAGAAAAAAAAAAAAAGCATGTGACAAATATCTCTTTCTCTAGAGACTACACACACACACACACATACACACACACACACACACTGGTAGGTTGTGGAGGTTAGGAAGCTCGAAGGAAACATTCCACGCTGTCGAAAATACCACAAGTGCAAAGAAAATGAGTTCAGCTCAGGTTGTGTGACGACAAAGCTGAAATCATACCGGGTCACGATACTGTGAGTTGTAGCTGTGCGTGATATCGTAAACTCTGCTGTGTTTTCTTTCTCACCAGAAAGGGCCTCACACCAGGATGCAAGGTTGAGCAGAGATGACTAGAAAATACTGGACAGTCAGGTAGAAAGAAACATGGAGGCACAGGATGTTCTGAATAGTGAAAACTGAAACTCTAAAGAAAATCAAAATACTGTCATATTCGCGAATTATGTAACTTCAAAAAAAGAATAACTTGATGTAACATCATAGCCAGCGCCATGATATTTGTAAACACACTGGGTATTGATAGAACAGCTATGTCAGTTATGAGAGTATCCCTGGAGACGCACCCAAATATAAACAGCCTGAAATAAATGCCTGCCAATCTAGCCAGCGGCCGCCATCTGGGCCTATCCAGTTACAGCGCTGAATAAGAAAATGAGAAAATAAATAGCTGGCAGTACCGAGTTCCTGCTCAGGCTGACTTGAGAAAACCACGTTCAAGTCCTGCTCCAACCCACAGGTGATCAAGCCAGCGTCAAAGCGCTGCTAATGGATTCAGCGCCGCGGCCCCCGAGGTGTCTGGGTTTTTCGGGGTCCCGGCTGAGGGGTATATGTGACCCCCGATGGTTGGGTTCTGGGCCTGTTTTAAGGGGCTACAAAGTCGAGCCTGGGTTTCAGTTTCGTGACCCACTTAAAGGCTACGTGTTGGCAAACGTGCCGGAGAGGTTCTCGTCTGGCAGCCAACCTGGTTTGCTCCGCTCCCGGTCTGCCAAACTCACAAGCTTAGCAACTCCACTCTTATTTTTACTCCCCTCTAATTAGGGGACCGGGTGGTGGACCGAGAGGAGAGACAGAGAGAGAGAGAGAGAGAGAGAGAGAGGGATGGACAGATGGGAAAGAGAGCCGTAGAAATAGAGAAAAGAAAGTGAAAAGAGAGATGGCAGTAAAAGCAGTGCAAGAGAGGAGGAAAAAAATGGAAAGGTGGCGGGGGTTTGGATGGGGAGAGAAAGCCAAGTGAGAAAGCTGGAGATGTGGGAGATTTGTATTCTGTGCCTAAGGAGAAGGAATGCTTTGTTTAGCTTTTCATAAGGTTATGTTATGATAACCCTCGGCATTAAAATATTTATGAACTCAGCGGAGTGGGGAAGAAAAGGCCCTTAATAACAGAGCATGTTGGACATTTGCTGGCATAAGTTCCTATTAACAATGTTGTGCAAGCTACACCAGAAACATGAAGTCAATCTAATCCTCAGGCTTACACCCACACAGAAATCCACATTCAGCTCCCTTGTTGCTCTTATTCTCTCCACTTTTAAGGAACATCTCTGGTAAGATGACAAGAAACTGCCTCTCATCAAAGGTGGGCGCTCTTTCAGCACTCGACAAATTGAAAGTTTTGTAAGACTCGAAGCACGCTGGCTAATGTGCCCCGGAGGAACGAGCAGAGGGACGGAGCTCCAGCGGGGGAATGTCTTGTTCTTGCTGCAGGGTGACCAAGGTCAAGTGCTTAGGGTCAAGCTCATCCATCCACTGGTAAATGGAAAGATGTCAGGGATGTATTACTACTGCAAGGCCTGGTGAGCACTCTCCGTGTCTGCAGCACCCTTTCTCCCCGAGCTGCGGGTGAATTGCTGTGTGTTAGAAGTGAGTCATGTCTTTCCATTTAGTCGGCCTTTGAGCGCTGACACTGCTGTAGATCCGGTATTACCCACTGAATACCATTATCATACATTTAACACAATGATAGTTTACAGCCGCGCCACATGGAAAGATATACATTTACGTATAAATTTAGATACGTCTAAATTTGAAGATACCAAGAGTCATTATGATTACGCCTCACCCGCTAGGAGAGGATGTTGCACAGGAAAGGGGTGCCAGACGTCTCAAATTGGTCCCAGACCAAAACACTGAAGACATATTTTCTTCCCCCTACTCCCCCCCCTCCCTCCCTCCCTGTCCTCCGTCTTCATCATCCCTCCTCTTTCCCTCTGACCTTCTTTCCATCCAGGGATCAAGCCAAGCCACTTAGTCATCTACTGCAATGCATTATGGTTACACTTATCAGCAGTGCACACTGGATAAAGCGGATCTTTTTTAGTCTTATTGTTATTATAAATTCCAGTACAGATTATTATTTCAATCCTGAATGAACAATTGAATGACATAATAGTATACCCAGACTTTCTCTCTCTCTACACTCTCTCTCTCTCTTAGATATAGTGGTCCTGGCTCGCTGGAGTGAAATTCTCCACCCTGGACGGTGGATTGACGACAAGATCGTCTTTCCCGCCCAGGCAGGAAATCAAATCTGTGAGCCACCTCAACAGGAAATTAAAGAGAACAACATGGTTTAGACATAAGCCCACAAACCCCAGCCTACCCCGATTCTCCCAGGCCTGGCAACACTTTAGGACGTCCGCACAGTGAAACACTCCTGAGGCCCGTCCAGCCTGCAGATAAAGAGTAGCCAGAGCGCTCAAACACCAGATATACTGTAAGTAAATAATACATTTGGAAATGTTTCCACTTCAAACACTAGGGAACTGCAAGTCTCCCTCCTCTTGTCAGGCTTATCAGGGCTCATGTTGTTTACATCCCTCCTTTTGTTTTTTGAAAACATTCTCAGCAAATAATGCCTTCCAGTTTTTATATTAGCAGGAAATAGATGGAGTTTTGGCTCACCAGCCAACGAGTTGTTTACATCCCGCTGAGAAAATCCAATTCAATTTCCAACGTTGTGTCAGAGCCTTGTCGGTACACTGGTAAACAAGATGTCAGACCACAGCTGTCCATCATAGTCCAGATGGGCCGTCTGCTGTAATACATAGAACTTTCTTTCAACACCCATAAGAGTAAAACATTGATTGTATAGAGTTGAAATGATGCTAGAATATCTGGTTTGAGTGAAAAGTTGGAGAAAATAGTGTAGCTTTGAAGTGGCTGCTTTATGGTTAACAGTGACATATGAATACACCCAACATATTGATAATCAGAGGAACAAGTATGCACGAAAAACACCAGAAATTCTCTTCTATCCTCAGTGATTATTGTCTACATCACGACAAACAGGCTCAGTTCAACTGCAATTAACTCTCCTCAATCAAACAAAATGCATGGTGCCGTGGTGATATAATTTCCACTTCCTTGTCATTTCTTTCTTTTAGATGAACAACATCCGTGCAACGTCATACCCAAAAATTCTTTGGGCATGACTGAGATTTCTAACTTATGCCTTTTATTCTCTGCCGACAGTCCCTGTGGGCTCTTTTTGTGTCTGACTCCGTCTCCACAGCTAATTGCTGTTGCTGGCAGTATCTATAACCCACTCTTACTGGCAACTACTAAATAAGGATGTTCTCTTTAACTCCAAGGGCATAGGTTTAGAGAATGTTGTGTGCAAGCAGCAATCAAGACTCCTTTGGTCTTGTGAAGGTGATCAACACTGAATCAAAACACAGAAAGTCTACATCTGTTGCTGCTTCAGTGATTCATTGGGAATTGGGAAAATGAGTTAATCCTCACACTCAAAATTGGCTTGGTCTAGCTTTAGCAATCCATCTGTAACTTATTTCTCTCACAGACCCTTTTTTAGGGGCATTATTGTATTACATTTAACCAACCAGTATAAGGCTGAGATTCTCATGCTTTTCCAGGAACCAATCATTTAATTACTCTGCACTCATGTAGACAGTGTGCAGCCGTCTTCTTGTCTCCGTTGTTGTCGTTTCTGTTGCTGTGTGCTCCTTCAGCCTCCATCTGTCATCAACATGGTGGACTTTCAGTGTCCTGTAGCTTCTCAAGGTGCTCTCCTCACCATGAAACATGCTGCTGATGGAGTCTACACCAAATCTGCATCTAAATAATTTCATATCCCTCTAAATCCAGCGAAGCTTTCACTGATTCCCACATCGCTTCAGCTTTAGTCTCTCCTGGGTGAAATACAGCGCTGCTGAGTAAAGGGAAGCTGTGTATGTGTTCTGGACGGGGATATATGTGCGATTGCGGTGCAGTGGTGGGCCATGCTGGGCTGGGCTGCGGTGGGTTTTGGCTGCGTGCCTCGGGACGGCCACGCGGCGGAAACCAGCCGGCTCTGTCTTCGGCATCCTTCTACACGTTCGCAGCGGCCAGCCCCCTTTCAGCAAGGCCTAATGGGGCTTGGCTGCCTGAGAAGCTCCTGGCTCCACCATCTACAGCAGAACAACAATACTACTTCTATAACAAGTGTCAACCTAATTGAAATCCTCTATTTATCGAACTTGCATTATTGCTGGAGTGTGGCTGAATTTCTCTGGGGCATGTAGTTCAGTTTGTCACTTAATGAATCTTGTTTGGGTGGATACACGCAGACCTCAGAGAGGATTATCTTGTGCTGGGCATCAGTTAAGGAAGATCTCAGTGTGGCAGGTTCAGAGACGCATTAGCTGCTCTTGTAAATAGGTCAGGGAAATTCAAACTCTCTGCTCTGTTTGCTGATACGGGGCTAAACGCATAGTGTCACTTGTTCCAAGGGAAAATGATAAAGAAAATGACTGGAATTATGTGTCTGTTTGGGTGTGTCTGGATATTGGGAGCGTTACACTGCAAAAAATCTCCATCTTAACAAGTCATCTTGTCTGTTATTGAGTCCTGAAATTGTAATTTTCTGTGAATAAGTGAAAAAATCTGCCAGTGGGGTGAGATAATTTCACTTGTTTCCAATGCAAATCAATTTGTTTCAAGAATTTTGTAGAATCAAGTGTCATTTTCTTGATAGTAGTGCAGTGATCTGCCTTATTCTGACTATTTTCTAAAATAAAATCCTGAACGAAATGAAATTGCATTGGAAACAAGTTAACTCTTGGTTTTTCTCTTGGTTTAAGAAAAATAAGCCTTGAAGGCTGAATATGAGACTAAATGAGGCTAACGTTTTTTGCAGTGTACTGCTCAAGGTGATCTTCCAGGGAGAAACACAAACAGATCCACCTTGACACCCAGCCCACACTGGTATACATGCCAGTGAAAATCACACCTTATTAAGACATTCCAGAGTATTCCTTCCTTCAGTCAGACTGCTCCTGACACTTCTCTGGTCTGCTCTACTCTTTCCATTGACACAGTCCTCGGGCGATTGTATTCAAGTACAAAAGACGCAGACTCTCAACCCTCCAGTGGCTCCGATGGCTCCCACGAGGCCCCTATCTGCGGCGCTGGCCCCAGCTCAGTCTGCTGACACAGTTGTGCCTTTACACATGTAATGCACCCGGTGAGCAATTGAGCAAATAATAAATGAAAACACAGAGCGGGCTGCAGTCTCGGTCCGCGTCGGTCGAGGCGGACAGGGGGCTCAGAGGGGGTGTGGGGGGGTCAGCTGCTTTCTCAGAGTGATCCTTTTCACTCCGGCCTCCAAAGTCAACATTCCAGCCGACCTACAGCCATCAGGATGCAGTCAGAGAGTGAAAGGGAGAAGGAAATGGAGGGAGAGAGAACGACAGAAAGAGAAAGAGATTTCCACCCCCCTCCACCCCAAAATCTAAGGTTTCACAGGTTTGGCTTTCCCTGCTCCGGAGGCCCGCATACCTACAGTTATTCATCTAGGCAGACATCATCAATTACCTCTAATTAACCAGATGATGGTCCGGTGAGCAGAAAATGAAGGAGGCGATTAATCACTCACAGCACCTCCAGCACCACTGCTCAACCTGAGGGGGATGTGAGCAAAAAGTGCACTTGAGCATTTTGTGTTTCCCTTCCTCTGCCCAGACCCAGCACCTTTAATATATTGCATATCCAAACCACCATGGCCCACAAACAAGTGAAAATTTAGACTGCTCTGAGGATTACATTGGCAATATCCAGCATCTCACCTGATGAGTTACATTAATGGAGAAAACATATCTTTATCCCCACTCATATACTGTACATGCTGTGCAGTTCATTCGTGAGATGAGTGAATCAACACAGCAGAGAAATGATAGTCCTCATATACTCTGCAGGCCTCTAGGTCCCATCTTTTATTAGATGGAGGGAATTTACTGCCTCTGTTGAGGTGTAGCTTTTTCCCTTTTTTCTTTCCTGTGTCATGCATCGTCTGAGGGTGAGTTACTGGCGGTTTGGGGGATGACGTAATTGTGGAAAGGTCCTGGGTGCAGTCAAACTTGTAATTCAGTGAGGAATTTTTCATCTGGTCAAGGCTGGCCGGGCTGTCTTTATAAATAAAGATGTTAGTCCTCAAAGGAAAGTAAAATGGAGGAGGAAAAGAAAGGAAAGGAAAGGAAAAGAAAGAAAAGGAAAGGAGAGGAAAGGAAAGAAAAGGAAAGGAGAGGAAAGGAAAGGAAAGGAAAGGAAAGGAAAGGAAAGGAAAGGAAAGGAAAGGTCTAGTAACGTAGCTATTTACTCAGAACTGATGAAACACTCTAACACTCATTTATAATCCCCATAATGATTCGTGGGTCAGATTTTTGTTTACAGTATCTACAGAGGAGAACACATTGAGCATGAAAGAATTCTAGCCTTGATCCAGAAAAAATAATATCTTGACAAGAAGTATCCGGATTGTTTTTTTCCAGTGTGTTTTTGGGACCATTCAAGGTCTGTTCATGGGTCAGTGATGAGGTTATAACACAAATCTCTCAAGCCATATGCCACATTTCAGTCATTCCAATCATGAACGTGTCTAAGATATTAAGAGTGTCAGTAAGGCTATTAATAGCAACACATATCCAGGTCTAGCATAATAAATGGTCCCTTGCATAGCAACTGTTCATCTTTTTCAAGCCAAGAATACCATATTCCCATTAGTTCTGCAGCACTCCAACACAAGTGCAGGCCTACTGCTGCTATGCTCTACAAGTCAGCTACTGCTGCTATCAGTTCTGCCTGAAGTGGGAGCCTGGGTCGAGCTTCAGTGGTATGGGCTCCCCCCATGTGTTTTTTATTACCTCATCTTCAGAGGTGATTTATGACTCTCACACAGGCCCCTCTTCTGAGCTGTTTATATCTGCCCAAGATAAAAGAAAATCCCGGCTTTATTACTTGGGTTGTGTGGGACTGTTTACACAGCAGACGGCCTCACTGGGGAACTGCAACAGGCCTGCATCAGGTATCTGATTTGCCTTCTCTGAGGCAATAAACTATCCCATATGCATGTATCATCTTTGTACAGTAGCAATGGCCTGATAAGTACTGAATACAAATGGTAACCTCTAGAAAAACAGATTCCACTGCTGCTAATATTGACAGTCCAAAGTAGACAGTCCATCCTCAAAGCACACAGCTTTGAGGCTTGGATTCCCTTCAAAATGTTTATATCGGGATAGGAGTTCATCCTGCCTAGTCTGTGAAATCAACCACTGTGTTAATTGGTTTGCCACTGTCTTGTGCTTGGAGTCAAGTTCATTTATTTATATAGCTCTCTGTCACAAGCATGTCTCAAAGGACAAAGAATGAGCCTAACTAAATCTAACTGATCAACAATCAATCACAGAACAGAATGATGTCACACATGGAAGCAAACCAAAGCACAAGACACACAATAGCAAGGTCAAATTGTGCTCACATTGTTTCCTGCGTTGTGTTCCACCTGTGTATTTTTGTGTATTTTTAATTGATGTTATGAGGTGAGACCAAAGACAATTGTCCAGCCCTGGTTGGACAATAAAGTTGTACTCTAAATACCTATTAAGCCACACTTCACAGGTTCAGATTTATTGATCAGTCTGTAGAATGAGTCTCCACCCACATCTGTCCTAGCTTAGCTCAGTGTCTTGTTCTATTAACTCAAGGCTTCCCTACTCCCTAAAGTTTGCCTATAGCTCCATCAAGTGGTGAAAGTGATTACAGCACAAAAAACAGACGCATGCACCAGATAGCCGCAGTGTGATTCAGAAATAATAAATGAAGAAAAATACACATGGTTTTTTCAAAGGAAGTCTACTTTGAAAGTCATGTCAATTCTGGACAAATAAATGACCAAAGAAAACTGTTACAGTATCACATTATTTTATTAGCCAGTAAAGAAGATGAACTGTGTTGTAAGGCTCTGTCTTACTACAAACCAAAGAGTGAAATCCAAAGTTTACACACACACACACACACACACAGACCAAAAATATGACAGCAGTGTAAGAAACCCACTGACACTGAAGTCAGTGAAATCTTCAAACCATCAGAACATATTTTTTATTAGAATTAGATGATAGTGTTTACAGACATCAAACTGATGATCACCTTGTAATTAATATAATTTACAGAGCTTCTTACTACATACTTCCCATACTGCCAATAAAGTTACTGTGTGACTTGAGACAATAATAAAATAACAATCCTAAATGTCTGGGCAGACCCCGCCTTCGGCCCAGAGAACAACCCTGTTGAACAGAATACAGTACAGCATCAGTAACTGTAGAATGACATTGTCTAAAGTAGGAGATATTTACTATAGTTGTAGCATGCGAGTAAATACTGTCATCACTGGAAAATGACGATGAAGATGCATAAGCTAGAAGCGGGGGGGTGAGGGGGGGACTGTAGGGAATTTGGATTTTGTCCATTCTGATTTCTGATTCTGCTCATCTCTTGACTCCTTATTTATTCTCTACAGTTTCTTGTAATCCATATAGTGTTGTTATATATAGGTCTGTAAGAGCTACTCTCACACTCTACTATATTTTAACAGAAACTGCTATTTACTACACACAGTGAATAATAATGACAACTGTTTGTGATGCTTTTGTATTTGGATGAAAGCCATCGATCTAGGTTAAAGTCCACAACTGATATTGCACAAAACAATAAAAAGACCACAACATTGCACTTTGCCAAACAAAAGAAGTCAACTGTGGAGAAGGCATATAGCCTTTACGAGACCTTGCCACCCCTCAAGGAATAGTCTGTACTTCTTGTTTTGTTGTCATTGCCTAGCCATGTAAGAAACTATGTATCAGTAGGATAACTTAATTAATACTTATTGATTTACATGCTAGCAGCAGCAAATGCGTGGGATTTTTCACTGATAGCTGGTGTTGTGTGTCAAAGCTGTTAGTTGCAGACGAGATGTGTTCTGGCATAATATTAGGACTGGGAGACAGCAACAGCAACATTTTTAGACCATGCTGACGCAAATGCTTCATCTTGTTTGATGTTCTGCATGTAGCAACATATCTTGAAGCCAAGTTAAACTTTAGGGTGCTTGTCAGTTGGATTGCAGTCAGCCATGGTTTCATCTAGTTTCAGAACTTGAGCAGCACACACAGCTAGGCTAGGTAACCATTGTATGTTGTGCAATGTAACTGATGATGCCACTTGAACTCAACAAAACATTTCTAGACAAGCTGTATAAATGGTGTATCTGAACTATGTTCCTAGGTATCAATAAGCAGAATCAGAAGTCATTTTTATAGTAAATCAATCCCACAGTTTAAAGAAATGAGTTCAAAGAACCCAACCCTCAGACTCTGGGACTGTTTGAAAATAAGCTGTGAAACTGTATGTTCCTGTTCTCAGGGAGCGAGCGGTCCCAGGCTCAGCTCTACATGGTGTGTGAGCCAGATGGCCTCAGTAGCGACGTCACTGGTCTCCTCGCTCGACCTGATGGGAGCCGCCAGGTTGCGGAAGTCATGGCGGATCTTAAAGGACACAGTGACATCCGCATCCTCCTCCTTCTGAGGGATCACCTTGATGAAGAAACCAATCTTGTTGGATTTCCTGAAGGCAACAACACTGCAGGGGGGAAAGAGATCAGGTTAAGCGTTACTACACAAACCGTATTCATTCGTGTGTGTGTGTGGGTGTGTGTGTGTGTTTGTGCTGTTACTTACTCTGGGTCATCCTGGAAGTCCTGAGGTTCGGCCAGCTCGTCGTACTCAGCGGCAGCATCCTTTCCTGCCAAGACCAGCTCCTTGGTGGGTACCATTACCTACAAAAATAAAAAGAAACTATTCAACATTCATTGGTTTCAGACTACAGGATGTGTTGACAGTACAGCTCATAGAGCCAGATTTGCAACCTAATATGCCTTTCAGCTGCTAGCATGTAGATTAATGTGTTTTGGAAAAAGGTGAAGATGTTTTCAAAGAGAGCTGAAGTATCTGTTGACGTGGCTCTGAGTTCAGCTATGCTGCTATACCTTGTTAAGACAAGTCTCCAGAGTTGTATGAAATGTAACTGTCTTAAAATATTTCTCTAGGCCTAGATTGGAGTGAAAAATTACTCCCAGGATTCCTACAGTTTGATGATACATTAGTAGAGAGTGGGCCAATATAGTTATGGATTTGAGCACTAGCATCAATAATAGCTCAATAATAACAACTTCAGACTTATCTGTATTCAGTTGTTTAGTTTTGGAAATATTCAGCTGTAGAAAATCACTGTCACACAATAAAACCAGCAACAGGACCATGGCAAGTTGCATCAGTCTGAATTAGACTATTAGAGTCATCAGCAAACTTTACAATGTCTGCTCTCATGACGGGCATCATACAGAACATACAAGAGGTGAAAAACAAAAAGGTGACATTTTTGTTTTGTTGTTTTTATATAATGTTGTTTTAAATACTTTCTGCAAAAACAATTGCCCATTAGGACAAATACAACTAGAGTTAACAACCTTGGCAGTGCTGCTGACGTCATCTGGGTCCCCCTCCTCGCAGCCGACCAGCGTGACGTGGGTAATGTTCTCCACTGGGTTGGTCAGGGTCAGCAGCACTTGGCTCTCCTGAATAGACAGGATGTGGAAAAAATAACATTGTTTAACCGAAATTACCTTTTGGCTGGCTGAATACCTCACTAACAAGGCAACGCAGGGCTTAAAGTGCCAGTTACAGATTGTTTTTTGGTTTTTTTTAAGTCTATTTCATTTTACACCCTTATCAAATGTTTTCACCACTGATTTTTATTGAGAAATAAGTAGCAGCCTCCTGTTAGCACTTGTTAGTATATAGGTAGTGCATATTAATGGATATTGAGGTGATTTCTCTCTAAATTGTATATGCAAGCCATTCGATTTATGTCTCCTCGCTGGAGTAATAATGAGTTTAGATTGAAAGGAACTGCATGAGGTTTTAAAGAGCAATGTTTCAATCCCTATTGACCACTCCTACCACTGCTAATGGCAACTATTGCCAATATCACAAAAACAAAGAGCACCAGTGTGAAAGCATTGTAAATAACCCTAACCTCAAAAAGGCTTAGTTATTGATCAGTCCACTAGGTTTCTAAAAGTCCAATACAGTCCTTGAGGGCACTACGATGCTGAATACTTTGTTTGAAAAGCATATTATAGATTCAAACATTGAGGTTAAGATTAATTAACATGAAAATTATATATTCATATTAGCCAGCGTGCCAGAACCAGTGAGGATACTGACCTTCATGTACCGGAGATTTGGAATGGACATAATTCTCACTTCAGGGATATAGCTCCTGTGGGAAGAACAGGCAGCAAGCCAATCAATACACTGTGACCCAACATTTCAACATACTGATTGATTCAATCAAGACAGCATCCAAACATATTATTTAAAACAGAAACAAAAAAAAATTATCAAAACAACAACAATCTACTGTACATATTTTGTGTAACACTAGTTTATAGTTCGGTATATGCCTTTACTTCTACCGGAGTAAATTTTACTCTGTTTACTTACATAGTGAGTACAATGAGAACTGAAATTTACAGTAAAAAACAGTCATTCTGGACTTAACCTTCCATAATTGATCTTTGCTGATATGATTTAAAAGAGACCATTCACAATCTGTGGACTGATAATGAACCACTACACTATTTCTATGGACAGTGCCAAAATGAGTGACCAGTTAATGTGGGAGTGACAATTTTGGAACATGTACAAAATCTTAATGATTTTCATTCAAAAAACTAAGTATTTAATTTAAGTAATTTATTGAACTACATTTGCTTGAGTAATCTCCTAAACATGTTTATGCTCGTACTGGAGTAAAATTCAACTTAAGTTACAAGGATCTTAATTTAATTAAACTACTCCAGTGCTTCTTCCACACCTGATTAAAAATGAAAGCAAAGGTTAAATGATATAATAAAAACTAAGAATTTGTTGACCAATACTCACACAGCCACCAGCTGAATTTTGAACTTTATTGAAGTAGGGTTGAATTCTGGCTTGCTCAAATTGTGCTCACATTTCTGTGGGAGGAAAACAAAAGAAACATTTCAGTGTAAATTTTATCTATAAAACATATTGATTAGCCTTTGATTAGCACAGGAATATAAAGCCCTGAAGTAGTACTGACCCTGCAGCGCAGTGAGCGCTTCATCAGGAGGTGTTTGTGTTTGGGGTGGAGCTGAGACGCCCCCGCTGGCTGGAAGTCAGGCTGCAGGAGCCGCTGGCGCAGTGTGGTCACTAGGAGGACAGCACAAAACTTCAATTCAACTCAACATCAATTAGAAAAGAGTCTTATAAGATCTATAATATATTACAACATCATTCCAGTACAAAGTCAATGAACATAACGAGAACCTATGAACCACTGGCATTACACAGCATCATGTGATGGGGCTTGTCAAATGTGCTAAAAATAGTTAAACTCATGAAGCTGAGCATTTCCAAACCAAACAGCACATTTACATTGCATTGCATAATAAGTTCTGGACAAGCTCTTACCCTCCGGTAAGCTGATGGGCCTGGTGTAGCAATCTTCAGGCAGGGGCTCCACCTCATCAAGGGCCTGGGCAGGCTCAATGTTGATCTCCTTCTGGTCCTCACCCTCTTTGAGGCTAGAGGAGTACACATATATTGCTATCAACAAACTCATCATATACCTTTTAATGAATACCTTTTAATGAATGAATGAATGAATGAATGAATGGCAATGAATGTAAACTGAAGGTGTAAAGCATACTGAGGCTTGTAGCAATACTCATTTACAGTAACTGGCCTCAAAAAACACATCACATTTACGGCACAACATCATTTAAATTGCAGTAAATCTGACTAGGAAACAAAATGTTTCAAATGTCAAGTCAAATACAACATCATTTCCCATCATTTCCCAGAGACAAAAGGCACTCACGAGAGTCCAGCCAGACTTGATATGGGAGCTCCAGACCTCTGCCTCTGCAGTCTGGTTCCGAGGCCATACTTTTCCTGAGCGAGTTGGAAAAAAAAACATGGGTCAGGGCTTTCTGCCTTTTGTATACTTATGAGGCAATACAATTTATAAAGTTGCTTACTCTAAAGCTAGTGTTCTACAGACTACTTTTAACACTAGGTCTTAGCCCCAAAGGTAATTTATGACAACTTTTAAACATAAAAAGGAAGAAATGTCATTTGGCATTTTAAATAAACAACAGAACAAGCCAAAAACAGATAATTTTGTTTGTCTTGTGATAAGAGACAAAACAGAATTGACCAGGATAGTGGGAGAGGGTCAACTGTCTGACAGACTGAGTCTTCAGGGCTTCATCAGTATTAACAAATATTTGGAACTGACTACATACTTCAACAGAAAGTGTCCTATTCCTTCTCTCCCCCTACCCGACATAAAGGCTCCTATTGTGTGGATCAATATCATTTACCCAAGGAGACATTCATGTGATCTGGGAGGTCACTCAGTAACAGATTAAACAAGGACAGAGAAAAGGAGAAGACAGTGCTACTGTACACGATTAGACTACCCAAGTTGTGAAAAATACAACTCACCACCACATGAATAGTGTGTTGCTGGGGGGGTAAAACCAAAATATCAGTGTGCATAAGCAAAGAAAAAAGGAGAGAATAAAGAACCAGGTGAAAACAAAGTGATTAAGCAAACATTAGTGGCAACTGGTGACATGCAACAGCAACAGAAATGCATCAGTGATGGAAAATGATCGCGGGACATCACAGCTAAATTTAAGTATTTAAATGTGATATTCCCACAACAGAGGACAGCTTAGTTTGCATTATTGAACATTAATGAATGTAACAGTAGCAGAACCCAGAGGAAAAAAGTTTGTTTGACCCCCTAAACAGAAGTATAGTGCAATAGTTCTCAACCATGTGCCATCAAGGCCCAAGAGGGTGCAGGTTTTCATTCCTAGCAACACTACAGCCAATTATTCCCTCCCTCCCTGGTCTAATGTGTGCTACTCACACTCTGGCCTCAATGGCACATGAGGGAGGACCACTGCCATAGAAAATGAACAGGGGAAAGAAGCAAACATTACTTTGAGAGCACCCTGGGTGATGTTATTGGGATTTGGGTACAATTTCTAAACCTCTTTCAAGTGCAAATGAATATTCCACAAAGTTCCTCTCCAATTTACTGTTGATGGAGCATCACCAGGCTGTGCATCTCAGTTATATTACAGATGAGAGTCTTTGTCTGCTGGTTTCTAAAGACAAAGGGCTGCACAAGTTCATAAATCTTGACTGAACTGTTGACTGTTGAATGCCATTCCAATTCATAGAAAGCTGGTGCAGTCCTGGATGACAGCAGGCTGAACTACTAGCTCTTGGATGCCATCTGTGCTGTAACAAACTGTCTGCAAATTATCTACCGAGATCCATTTGGGCCTGAAGCTATCCATTAAACATTGATACCTGCTTATGTGTTTGTTCCATTTGTTTTTGTTTGTCTTTTACATTATGCTATCATTTCTTTCTACTGTATATTTTGCACTGAGACTGAAAACAACTACCCCCAGGGGACTAATACAGTTCTATTTACCTGAGATTGACTCTTAAGCATTAGAGGGGTCTGAAATTACTCAGCATTGCATTTGACAACAAGCATTACACTACAGTCTACTGAATCACATATTGCCAATTTCAGAATCTTCCACCATTATTATTAGCACCATTAAACACCAAATGTGACACGCTGCATAGTGTCCAATTTAGAGCACATACACATTTTGTTAATTACAAATATGCTGTGTGAAAAGAGCTGTTTGTCATTTAGAAAGGTTAAAAAGCAAGGAGTGCAATTTTCAATAGAGTAAGAGGCTGAGTATCAACAGCCAAGGTAAGTGCCGGGCTCAGAGGGTGCAGAGTACCGAGAACGCCAGAGGCATGCACTGTCGTCTCCTGGCCAGCTTCTTCCTGTCTCTCTCCTGCCTCTCTCTCTGGGCCAGCTGCTGGTAATACTCTATCAGCTTGTTGATCTGTAGGGAACAAAAATGCCATCCAGAGACTAGTTATCAATGGTTCACATATGATGATCTTTTAACAAGAGCAAACTAGAATGAGGGTAACACATCCTTTATTTACAGTGTTCTGAGGCAGCATAACCCACATAACTCGTGATCAGGAAACATGTGAACAAGTCATGAGAGGATTTGAATGACCACAGGGGAAAACATACCCGCTGAGTATGAGCGTTCTCCGGCTCCTGCCATCCACCGCTCGCTGCAGAGAACAAAATATACCAAAACAGGAGGCTTAGACGATCATAAGGAACAGATACAAACCATAAAAGATTTCTTCTTGACCTCAGCTGTTGTGTTTCGGCCCTGTTGCTATTGCCTCCCACTGTAAGATTGTCTGAATCCGTTACTACTTTTAAATCATGTCTCAAGACACATTTTTATGGTTTGGCTTTTAACTGATTGTACTGTCTTTCTGTCTGTTTCTATTTTCTCTGTGAAGCACTTTGTAAACTCTGTTTTTTGAAAAGTGCTATATAAATAAAGCTTATTATTATTATTATTATTACTTCTACATAAGTTATGAAATTTGGATTTAGTGTTTGACAATTTCACATGGTGACTCTGAAAACATACTAGGTGGTGCAGCATCAGTGTAGCAAAGTTTGGGGAGAGCCCTGAAATACTGGATGACCACATAAATATGTCTACATTACATCAGATTAGTGCAGGTGTTATCATCCTTACAGACTGAGACTCACCAACAGATTTGTCAGCCATGCCCACATCCCTGGAGGTCCAGCGGCAGAAGCCACAGGCCAGGTAGTAGGCCTTCTTCATGGCTGTCTTGGTGGGATCATCGGGCAGTGGAGCTGGGATGTTGGTGGCCCGAGTGGACAGGGTGTGCATGCAGCATGGGCAGTCGAAACAGTTGGCACACCTAGAGCACACAGATAATGTAGGAAGTTAGATGGGATGACCTATAAAGACACTGAAGTAAGGGGATTGGAAAGATGCAAATACAATTAAATAATGCACTGCATGTCTAGTGTATAAATATGTAGCTTGGTCAAGGCCTCACCTGTTCTTTTTAAGCTTGGCTTCTGCTGAAGGCATGTTCTCCAAGCAGCTTGGGCAATAGTGGGAGTCCACCTGAATACCAGAGACAGTAGCATGATTACAGAGTAGCCGGCCAGTGAATTCATAGCCTCACTTGACAACATGTCTTTAGGGAGCAACTTTGATGCAACGTTAGCAACTGCATCATCAACTTTACAAAAAACAATCACTGACTAGTAACGTTAAGTTATCAAATCAACATCTTTGTTCAGTCTGCCTGGGTGTGGTGTCTGTGCTGTGAACCTTGTTAAAAAGCTATATTTTTTACACAGAGAGCGTTAGCTAGCTTGGCCTAACATTACTATTATTTGCTTTTCTGACATGACGTTTATTCAAATATTCATAATAAATTAGCTAACGTGAATCAGTTAACGTTAAGCTAACATAGTAGCAACAGCTAGCTAGCAGGCTAACTTGCGCTGTGAATATTCGGCCTAACGTAACGACTACGGAAACCTCATGTACAGCCTATCAGATGGCAAGACTGCTGAATAAATGCTGATTGACAAGCGGCTTGGCCACACCGTGGGTGAGGTTATGTGACAAATCCCACCTACCTGTCAAAGCAAGCAACTGAGCTACTAGCTAATTGGCTAACAACAAAGTAGCTAGCTAACTGAAGCTGTAGCTAACCGCTAGCTTATCATAACCCTCAGCAGAGAATAACGTTACGTACCTCGTGAGACACACATTCCAGGGATCGCAGCTCACTACAGTAACGACAGAAATAAAGTTGAGATAAGGGGGATCTGATCTTTTTCTCCCCACGAACCAGATAGATAACTCTATCTGGCTGCAAAAGGGACGCCATCGCTGTCCAGTCAGTGCAGCCGAAAGCTCAGGCTAGCCGTGGTGTCGTCGCTAGTCGTCTGGTCTTTGGGAAAAATAATAATCTGCTCCATGTCGACCTCAAGTGGTGAACATAGAAAATGTCTGCATGCAACACGGCAACACTACACGCATTCAACATTCAGTAGAGTGTTGTGCCATATCTGTAACTAAGAGGCGTTGTTAGGCAAAAAGCATTCATCCTGGGGGCTGACTCTTATACAACTGTATTTGTTAGACCCATGTGACTGGTTATATAGCCTACACACTAATGTTCCAAGATGTCACTGATTTATTCTTCACGCCTGGTATTCAGACTTGTTCCAAATCAAAGGGAAGTGAGACATTTGGTTATCCAGCATGTATAACTGACCGGCACTGTAGGCCTGCCAGCCTGCAGCCAGGCCAGCGTTGGTTTATGATCAACAAGTGGCATCAATCAACCAGGTCTCTATGGTTATGATTTTGTGAGCAGGGTGGTCTGTAACTTAACCAGGCTGATTCACCAGCTCAACCAGGCCTGCAAATCCAACCAGTTTATTACCAGCTTGACCATCACCAAACCAGCATCAGACCAGCCGAAAACCAGCTAGTGAAACTGGATTCTCAGAGGAACATGCAGAGAAATAAGTTCCCGTACACTGTGTGAAATATGGAAAAATAAAGTGCTCTAAAAATGGAGAGAGGATAAAAGGGGCCTTGAAAGAGACAGGTCTACCACCCACGGGGCATAATGGCCGAGTCACAGCTCACCATGGCAACAGCTGATCCCAGCGAGGCGAAATCTAGTTGAATACAGCCATGCGCGAGATGATTCATGAATGAAAAATTAAACCAACAGTTTTTTCTCTCCTATACTGCAAAGATGACGCTTCTCATCTCGTATTCAGTCGTGATGTCGAGATTCAGCCAAGATCGATTTGTCCCAGCACTGCAATCTTTTTTTTTTTTTTTTTCTCGTTTCATTTGAATTAGCCTATGGGTCTCTCCTGAAAGTCCTGAATGATGTTTGTGAAGTGGGTTAGGCACCAGGCATCCTTACAGTGACAGATGGGCTAGTAGACACAGAGACCTACTTACTGTTTGGCTTTATATTTTGGCAGTTTATCAGAGCCTTTATTGAAGAAAGTGGATGTTATAAAGGCGAACTGCTAGATCTATATAACTGTATAACTACGGACTATATAAACAACAAAAAATGGTATATAATGCCTCATAAGGAGCCCATTGACTGTTTATGCACAATCATAAACCAGAATTAGTTCCTTATGTGAATATTAGAATGGAGTGTTATTTAAAGAGCCTTGTGGATACTCTCTTATTTCATGCAGCTAATATTATGCCAGTGCCAGTGTTGATTTTACACTTTCAGAGTTAAATTAAAAGCGACAGTTTTACTGTGTGTGTGTGTGTGTATCATGGGACCTTGAGGTTTATTAGTGACTGTAAGCACTGTGTATGTTGTATGCTCAACTTCATTCAGCTGCCCCGTCCCCTCATAGGCTCATTAACTTGTAGACTTTTATCTATAACGCCATTCTGCCTCCGCATTATTTGTGCTCTTACATCTCCAAATTAGATTCTGCAGTCTGCATGTTGTTTTTGCTGTCTGTTAAGGTCTGAACTAAATGAGACAATAAAAGCTTTTATGTATTTTTGCTCCCTTCTACATGCAAGCCAAGGCAAATTGAATTAAAACTGAAAGAACTGGTCACACTTGGTTTATGAAGGATTTTGAGGAACATTCAGTGAGGAGTTTACCCCGGATTTTGCTGATTAGGTTTGAGTGAATGAATTTTGACTTTGCACTTATCCTTTCATGTGATTTTTATTTTGTTTGTTTTATGTTCTATATTGTTGGTCTGAAACTTTTATGTTTTTCATGATCATGCTTTGGCCAGGTCAAAAAAAGATATTTAACCTGAGCTGACCTGATCTAAAACGTAGTGGGACTTCACATATAGTGCAGGCAGGACTACTGTCTGACAGCGGACTAAAAATAAACACACTCCAAGCCTTCATTCAGAACTGAAGATTTGTCCCAGTGTAGTACAACGGTTATAGATATGTGAAGTACAAGATAACCGGAATAGCTTATATCAGTGTCCATGTGCAGATAGCAGGGTTCAATCAGTTTTCCAGACGTGTGTGACGTGTGTGTGTGTGTGTGTGTGTGTGTGTGGGTGTGTGTGTGTGTGAGAGAGAGAGAGAGAGAGAGAGAGAGAGGTGGGGATGGGGGCATGGGGTGATTGCCACTGGGAAGGAGCTGTTGCAGTGGCAGGTTGTGCAGGGATTTATTCACTGGATCTGTTCTCCAGAGTGTGTCAAACAGTTGCAACAGTGGGCAGAGTCAGCAACAATGTTCTTTGTCATTTCCTTTGCTCTGGTGTCTTTTTGATGACAGCTAACTTCATTCTCTGCCGTTTGAACGACACAGAGTGGGAGGAGAGTGGTGTCTCTCGACATCTGAACAGCGCTGCATTGATTACAGCGGGGAGAAAGGCCTGTGGGCTCCTGCAGAAGTCATCCTCATCTCCACTGTCTAGACAGCATTAAGTTCAAGGTTGTTGTTGGCACTTCAAGACCCCAGTGTGGCCAGTAGACAGACTACTTGTTTCTGATTAGGGCCACTTAGGTGTGTGTGTCGTCCGCAGACTTGTGCAGCTTGACTGAAGGGTCACTGGAGTTATTTGTGTACATTGGTGTACAGGGAGTGTTGTATTGGTTTAAAGCAGCCTCCTGCCTGTATGAAAGTCCATAAAAATTTGATTTTGACTAAAACTTGACCCAAGAGCATGTGTACTGAAATGGGATGAGCAGATAAACAGATACTTTTTTGTATTTGTGGCTCCCCCATGGATCAGTTTTAAACAGACATAGTTCCTTATCTGACTTTGTGACCACCACACCCCTTTTTTAAGTTCTTTGGTAAATAGCAGCCTTGTGGCCAGGCAAGTCTAACAATAGTGTGTAGGCTACCAGGTTTTGCATGGATTGGATTTGCATGTTTCTAAAAATGCAAAATAGCATAAAATGCACGTACACTGGAAAACTCAGATAGCTGAGACAGTGTGTAAATTGTAAATGTATTTAAGACAAATTACAATTAAATTACAAATTTATGTAGATGCAAACTTGGGACTTTCAGGGCTAATACTCTGCCTAACCTAACATTAACCCAGGAATGAATATGGTACTAGACACACACACACACACACACACACACACACACACGCACAACTTTCTAGAACATCTGAAAATGGGCAGTGCGCCGGTTTCCGATTGGCACCAAACGAACCGAGCGTCAGTTTTTTTGTTGCGTATGTACGTCACCAGAGGGCGTCACCTCGACCAGCTGTGACAGAATGACCAGATGAGTTATTTTATCCCGGGGGAGCAGAGCAGAGGAGCGTGATAAACCTGCACCGTGTCGCCCAGCATGTGGGTCTTACCTCTGGTCCTGCTGGGGCTGCTGCGACCCGGCATGGGCGGATTCCCACTCACCCAGGTAAGTCCGTTCACCTCCTAAAGGAGCGTTATACAGAAACGGGTGACGTCATGACGATATTTTTCTATATTCACTAGGCTATCTAAACTGAGCAGTTGAATGACATAACACGGGCCTATTGGTAGGGGAGATGATTGTAACATTAAAAAAAAAAAAAGGGAGAGATGTGACTAACCTGTACGTGTAGCGATACTGGGGACGTGTTCCCAAACTGGTTGATTTGTTTGGTTGTTTTAATTGGTGTAGCTTGTGTTTTAGAATCATATATATGTGTATATAGGCTACATATTATTTATATGACGCCTTATCAAAGATGCATGATCTGAGACCATCAGGATTTGCAAAAAGTTATTTTGGGGATGATTTTAAGTGATTTCCAAAGCCTGCAGTCAATTGTAGCCTAGGTTACATGTACCATAACTCTGATTTAAAAAATATTAGAAATAATATGAGAAAATTGCATCTTGATTCTATTTTTACCGTCAAATGCCCATTGGTTTTCCTGCTTGTACAAACGTATCCGAATATACAAAGCAGACATGCAAATCAATAGGACACCAGTGTTTCTCTCTCATACACATACTCACTACACTGGTACACCTAGTTCTGCTGCGGTACAAATCCCTTTTAGCCTATAACATAATCATTATCATTTTATTGTTTGCTCTGCTTTATTTCTGGATGGGTATAAATCAAACAGATCCAGCCCAGGCTCGGTGGGTTTATTCTAGCAAAGTGCCTCTCTGGCTTTGAGAGCAATGTTCTCTGACTCTGTTGACATTAGGTTTGTGTTTGTAGCAGGCAGATGTCAAATGAAAACAGAGGTATGGGGGGGGGAAAGGTAAAAAAAAAAAAGTGTTACATCTGTTCCCGGTTCTGGTTAATGTGTTGAGACACACTCTGCAGGAGCCATTTGGTAAATGAACTGTTGTGTATACTGAGTACACAACTGATGTTTGTATTGGAGACCAGACAAAGATAATCACCAGCTTATTCACCTTGTCCTCTAAAGATTACACAGTAGTTTGCAATTTTGATCAGAGGGAGGTTTCCAGATGAACACTTGTTTACAACTTCTCATTCAGAAAGAAATATTGTATATCCTCTTGATCAACACATTTCCTCAGATTAAATACATTTTGGACATCCAGATGAACTTTTTTCATCAATTTGAGTTTCACTGGCCGAGTAAAAAAAAAATCATACTATTAATCATAGGATAATAAATCAAACAGTCAATGTTATTTTTTTCTCTTATGCTTTTTCTCTCCAAGAAATGAAAGCACTTGTATACAGAATTAACCCTTTCTAGTTAATGTTTATCAAAGAGTAATGCACATTCTTCTAATTTGCCAGGAAATAACTCACGTAACATTAAAATAATAAATATCATTAAAAGGACTGTTTGGCAAAAATCTTTAAAAAAAAAAAAAAGCCCACACATGATCAAACATGACTAATCAAGCGAGAGAGGGCAACTCTGTGTCAAGGCCCACTTTTGGCTTTGACCTCCATTGTGAAATCATAGATGCCAAGAGTACAAGTTGTGTTGAAGTAAACTCTAATAAAGTTTCATATCTCTTTGGATAATATACCATGCATGTCATTTTGGAAGCGAGGTTTACTGGCATGCATTTGTCTATCCACAAAAGCTTCAGCTGTGACCAAAATACTACACTGAGGAGTAATGGATCAATCACTGTGTTGGCTGTTGGCCAGATAAAACAATAATAACCTGTTGTGACCAATATTTTTGTCCCCAGCTGTGTGACTCAGCCACTGACGGCACCATTTACGGTTACAAGGCAAAGACCCTAAATGGCAGTCGCACTGTGTCCCTCAGTGAGTACGCAGGCAAGACTGTCCTCTTTGTCAATGTCGCCACGTACTGAGGACTCACCTTCCAGTACCTGGGTAAGAAATGCCACCACAGGCTTTATTCTTTGGTGTGTAACAGCATAATAAACGAGCCTACCTGAGCATATTGTATTTTTTTTCCTTTCCTATAATCAGAGTTGAATGCACTACATGAGGAGATGAAGCCGTATGGACTCACCATTCTCGGATTTCCCTGCAATCAATTTGGGAAACAAGAACCAGGGAAAAATCATGAAATTCTACCAACTTTAAAGTGAGAAATCTTTCTTTTTTCAGTGCAAGTTAGCCTCAAGTCAGCCACAACCTACTGCATGCACAGAAAATGAAAACTTTGTATCTCCAAAATGTGAACTTTCCAGGAATGAAGAAAGCCAGCATTGTTTCTAGCTTGATAACAATACATTTTTAAGATTATCCAATGAGTTTTGAAAGGGTTTCACAAGCCTAAACATGAGTAAAAATAATGAAAATCACCAAAAATTGGGTTACAAGGTTTTCACAGTGATATTAATTCCTATTAAATTACATTAAATTAAAGTTGTAATTTAATGTATATAGCTATATCTTTTTTTAATGAGGTGGAGTAACATAATCTTGATCCTGCATAGTGTAGAGAGGAATTTGCAATATTGGCAAATCCTCTGTCAATCAGCAAAGCTTCATTTAATCTGGGAAATCATCCTTTGGCAAGAAGATCAGTTTCTCCTCATATCCTCACCCTAACCTGCATAGAATGTATGGCTCAGATTCCATCAATCATCCCATATCCATAGCCAGGCCTTTGCAGTAGATTGTGGCTTTGCACAACGTGAGCTGAATCTAGGGCAGCTGCCAAGCCGCAGCTCATGAAGCGTTGGCTGCACAAAGTGCTTAGAGGCACGTCCACTGATAAGCTGACCTCTTCCTGGATTCCAGGCATGTCAGGCCCGGCAATGGATTTGTTCCAAACTTCCTGCTGTTTGAGCGCGGTGATGTGAATGGAGAAAATGAGCAAGGAGTTTACACTTTCCTAAAGGTACGTTTTCCCTTAAGATGTTGACAACTTGTGTGTCATTTAAAGATGTATTTTATATATCAATAGAGATAGACTATGTATTATAGTAGCGTTTAAATCAAATAGGGTGTTATACTAATCCTATTCTCCACTTGAGTTGTGCACAAACTCTTTATTAGAAGCATGCATGTCAGTCTCTTTATTCAACATGGCTGCACAGGCTGCTTGCTCAGTCACCTTTGGCCGTATTGCTCTAGGTTGGTCCAGGGCCTCCCAGCCAGTGCAGACACATTAGAGAAAACAGACTCTTTTTCAACTGTGACCTGTGTACAAGGATCAGTTCACATTATCAGAATAAAGCATGTAACAGGTGCATTTGTATTCCTTTCACACCCAGCCAGCTCATGTTTATCCAGTAGCACCCAAAAGCACACAAACCTCTGCACAGAAGCATATGCACTACCAAACAAACATCCAGTAGCAAGCATTTAACAGTCACTAATAACTTATTGATTCTGGAGCTATTAAAATAACTTTATTTCTCCCTAATCAGGTTTGTCACCTGTCCTTTACATTTGTAAAAAATATATAAACAATTTAACCTTTATATAAATTTCTAGTCTTCGATGGAATTTCTCATTTTCTCTGGATGTGTTGCAAATCCAAATTGGTCTCGTGCTCATGTAAATCTGTCAGGTGGAGGTTTACAGGGTTCCCACACCTTTCTTACTCATGAAATTGCAAAACTTTTCCATGACACCTTTCCAAATTTCCATGACCAAATTTGACTGAATTAAAGAGTAACCATCAACTATACTAATTTTAAGCATTAGTTTGTTATATTAGTTTAACTCCGTCATAAAAAAAGAACAATATTTTCCTCCTGCAGGGAGGTCTAGACTGTTCCAGATCCAGCCACAGCTTTTTGTGTCAATAGACAGTATTCAAGAAAAAAAATCACAAATCGAATTTCATGACTTTTCCAAAACCTTTCTCCTTTTTACATTTCATAACATCCCCAGGCCTAGAAAATACCATTTTGAACCCCTGGATTAATCACTTTGTGCATGCCAGTTTTCATGTCTCTCACTAGTCTTGTGCCTCCTGCCATGCAGAACTCCTGCCCGCCGGTCGGAGACAGCTTCGGAAACCCCACTGGCCGGCTCTTCTGGGATCCTCTGAGGATCACTGACATCAAGTGGAACTTTGAGAAGTTCCTGGTGGGGCCAGACGGGAAGCCGGTGAAGAGGTGGTACCCCAGGGTCAATGTTTCTGAGGTCCGGGCCGACATTCGCAAATACTTCAGCCAACTCTACGCTCAACAGATTTTTAATTAGGATTTTTGCTTCATCATATTGTGTATTACCTAGATTCCGGCTAGATTTTCCATATAATGCAAAATTGTAGTGAGATAAACAGGATAATAGAACTTAGGTAGAACGCGAAAGAGATTTAGTAACATCAAGTGTTACAGTAATGGTATGTAACAGTTCCTGATACATGGAGATGGCATGTTGAATGAAGGGGAGGCTTGAAAACAGTAACTCTGTGGTGCCTCCTCGGAGTCTGGGGTCCAGGCCGGCTCTTCAGTGCATTCAGGCCGCTCTGCAATCCCACAGCGTCATGTCATCTCCCCAAACAGGGCCTGTTAGACACTACAGCCTACATGTTAATTACTTTCAATAAATCATGAATAACAGAAACAGTGTGTTTCTCGGTCGTTGTTTCTCTTGTGCAGCAAAAAAAACTCAGGAATGGTTAAAGAGAATATTAACATGAACAACCAGGGTAAGATGCTAATAGACATTTAGAATAGATTTATTAAGCCAGTCAAATACAAAAAGTCTCACATAAGATGTGCTTTTGCCTATAGCAAAAAAGAAAAACATAACTAGGCTACAAACCAAGAAAATACAACTGCCAGTAATTACAGCATACCTTTCAAAGTGCAATTCAGCTAATGTCTCATTTCAGCTCTCACCAATCAGGATTTTGTTCCCTGTAACTTGATAACTTGTTGGTTCAAATGGAGGCTTGTTCAAATTCATCTGCGCACATTGTGAAGCCCTCCATCTGATCGTCTGAAATACACATATTAAGGAAATCTTCATGGGTATCCAGTTAAACAGTGGCTTGATTCAAAGGAGATAAATAGTGAGTCTACCATCAAAATAGTCTCACACATTATCTCAGGGGGTGGATCTCTTGTCTGAGGCTACGCGGGCTCTTGACTTTGTGTTACAGCAGTTCACAGGTCAGTCGGCAAGGCATGGGTTGCTGGTCGTTGAGGTGGATAGAAAGCAAAGCCAGACATCCTGGCAGAGGTTTTCTCTGAGGGGTGGCAGTACTGCTGCAACACTGGGTCTAAGGGCTCTGAATATTTATGAAAAGCTTCCTCTTCTCTGACTGTGAATGTTTCAGAACTAGTTGTAATAGTTACAATCCACTAATTATGCCATTTAACATGAAGTAACAGGCCTTTAAGATGAAGAGGAAGCTAGTCATCGCTGTTGCGTCAAGGTTTTGGTGCTGCAGTTCAAGACTGAACTCGAACCTCTGGATATGTTGGGGCTTAATTGTGGGCATTAGTACAGGATACTGTAAGATGAGTATGAATATTGGAATGAGCGATCAAATCATCAAATCAATTGTGGTCAAGTAAACGTGTTGTGTTTAATGAGATTAGGTCCATCATAGTGAAAAAAATAGGTTGTGTGTATGTACTGTGCGTTGTGTTTTGTGTCTGATACAAACATACAATGTCAATAGCTACAATATATTGGGATTACACTAACAACATAGAAAGAACAGCATTACTAAAGACAATGATTTACACTTAGTCAATGCAACTATCAAAACAGTAGATTATAAATAAATTATCAATAATCACAATCATGTTTTTGGCATGATACCATCAAAATTCATTTCCCAAAATTTTAGTATTTCAACAACCACTTTTGAACAGTTACACATATGGGACAGTTCTATAACATCGATGGTACTGAAGAAATCTTCATAAATGAATTAACATTCACATTATAATTTCTATGATTCAATGTACCTATATAATCATTCATTGTTGGAATGAATATATATAGTTTTATTCATATTGGGGAATGGCTTCCTTTAACCCTACAAGTAACAAACTAAGTATGTCAAGTTGTTACATATTTGCAGAGAGACAATCACATAGGTATATTGTCTGGAAAAAAAAACAATGTTGATTATTCCAACCTATTTAACAAATGACTTCAGTTCCTGCATAGAATCATATGAAGCAGATTGAGTCTCAAAAATAATAGATAAAAAAATCTAAATAATATTTCATGTATATATTCAGAATAGCGAAGTGTTTCACAAATAGGCTTATAAAACGCAAGTATAAACAACATTACAATAGGATATCTACAGTTCAGTAGGAAAATTATAGATCAAATCACACCTTGTCAACTCAAAACAAACTGATTCATGCTACTACCCAAGTTCCATTAGGTGGGAACGGTGATGCTTTTAGTGCTTTCCAGGGTCAATGTTCTGTCGCTCCCTTTTACCAAATCCTGTTGCTGTGGATTGATCTACAGATACATAAAGGGAACAATTCTCCATTACATCATTACAATATCACAAACCTTGCTGCTCCACAATCATTGGGAAGTTTTTATTTCAGGAAGTTTAGCCACTGGGTGGGGTAATCTCATGATTCTGTCTCTATATACTGTATATATTCTCTACACAAATCTATGATGCTTTGCATTAAGAAATAAAACAAAATGTACAAAAATACAACATATAAACAAAACAAAGACAGATAAAATATGTACTTGGCTGGTTGTGCATTACCTGCATTCTCTGGTGGTGGTCTTGAACCCTCCCCCGCTGCTCTGGCCCCTCTGGGTTGTGGGAATGATGACTGCCAGGGAAAACCCTGACCACAGAGAAGACACAACTGTACTTCAAATCACTTAATATCTTCACTCATCGCAACCAGCAGCCCACAAGACCTAAAGCCTTCACCCTGACTTAACAATCAATATGAATGTAAACCTCTTCAAACTCAAACTCACTGTTCGGTAGGTGGCTAGGTGGAGCTGCAGCAGTAAGTAATTACATCTGCCATGTTCCTGCCAACTAGAGGCTAGGAAGAGTCTTGTTTCCTCAGTGAACCAGAGTCACTTCAGAGACAGAAAGGGGGCTTAGAGGAATCCTTACCGGTGTGACAGGCTGGAAGTCTCGTCCAGGAGGCGGTGCTGCTGCTGCGGCGGCGGCGGCGGCGGCGGCTGTGGCGCCTGCTGCGTTGGGCATCCGAGGAGGGAAGTGTACGGGCCAGCCCTCCAGGCCCTGCGGTCCCACCTGCACAAAGGGACCACAGTAGGGAGGGCTCAGCGGGCCGTTCACTGAGCCTGACGTGGGGTCTGAGGTACGTCTTTCCTGCTGCTGCCCCTACGAGGGATCACAAGTACACACGTGATCCCCAATCAGTGCACGGCTGCTACGCTCACAGAGCACAGTGCCCCTGTTATGTATGGGCTGCTGCTGAACTTTAACCCTACTGGCACTGCCTCCCACAGAGGAATGTAAATGTTCCACTTGCTGTCCCAAAAAGCGCTAACAAACAACCTAACTGGAGTGAGACTCTTATCCTGGAGTATTGATCTGTCCAATATGCACTTATTACAGTGAACATGTAAGTGACTGCTTTCTGTCACTATGGGGCGCTGGTGTGCTACGTTTACCAGAAACTATCTGCTATGATATAAATTCCAAGGACTTGAAGTACAATTTTCAATAAATCCTTTGGCCCTAATGAAATCTACTTAAAAGCATGGCCAAAATGACCAAATTTCTATACAACAAATCACTTGTGCAGGCTGATGGCATAAATTCACAATTTTTTTTTTATATTTAGTGGCAGGACTGAGCTCCCATTTTACACATGGGCACCAGGCTCGGCCGTAGGCTGCAGCCAGTACCTGTTTGTGGTGCTGCATCTGCAGTCTCTCCAGCTTACATCTCTCTGTACGTTCTCTCTGACACTCATTCTGCGCCTGATGAAGCTGACACACACACACACACACACACAAAAGAAAAAGAAAAAGAAATGCTACATCAGAAAGCAGTCCAGCTAAGATTGTTTAAAGCAGGATACATGAATTGATGTATTCACAATAAAGCCAAATTTAAGAAAACAAAGAAAGCTTACCTGATTGGTCAAATTAGTCATCTGACCCTGCAGTCTCTCAACCTGCCGCCTCAAGTCTTCTTTTTCCTCATTCATTCGCTCCCTGTCACTCCTCTCTTTTCTGAAGTCCTCTTCAAAGATCTTCACCTGGAGTGCAAAACGGAGATTGAAAGCAGTTAAGCAAGTGAAGGCATGATTGCAGTAGGTGTGTGTCCTGCCCGTGTCTGTCCGTATGTTTTCATGTCTGACCTGCTCCTTTAGTACTGCAATTTGAGTGAGCAATTCCTGCTTCTTCAGGTTGCTGGCTGCATCGCCATGGTTACCCTGGCCAGGTGGCTGTTGAGAGGACGAAGGGGAGTGCAGGTTCAGGGCCTCCTCTAAAGCCTGGCAATGAGAGAAAGGAAGTGTTAGGCACAGAAATATAGAAATCTCTCTGTCCTTCGTCTGTCTCTCTCTCTCTCTCTCTCTCTCTCTCTCTTACCCTGTTGAGGCGTTGGATCTCCTTCTCCTGGTACTCTCTCTGTTTGCTGAGGGGCAGCAGCTGGTCCTGCAGGTAGCGAACCTTCTGCTTCAGCTCAGTGGTCTCAGAGTTCAGACACTCCTTCTCCCCCTGAAACACACACCCAAAACGGTCCAAGAAACCTTACTTGAAGCATCCTTCAAACTTTTTTTCCCCCCTGTGTTTGGTCCTGGTTTTGAATGTTTGGACTTTGTTCACCTGTGTCTTCTCAGGTCACAGCGTGTCCTGTATCCTCACCTGTACATTCTCGATCTTGGACTTGGCCAGCAGCAGCTTCTTGTCGTAGTCCCTCTGCCTCTGCTCTCGCTCTGCCTCCAGCTCTAGCACGGCCTTCTGGGAGTCAGCAAGCCGTTGTCTGAGGTCTGTGATCTGAAAGGGCATATAAGCCATTTACTCTAGGAGAGCATTCACCAAGTCCACCAATCACAGTGGTAATACACAATTCTCATAATCACACACAGATTCACAACTCTGGTAAAGTTGAATATTGCCTGAGAATAAAACTGCATGTACTGATAATATACTGCTTCAGTGTGTGAAAACTTGTATAAAAAAAATATATATTAAGCAACAGCAACGAACACATATATGCAAGCACACACAGTTTTGTTCTGTGTAAAATATAGACCGAACTTAATGACGCAAATGGATATATCAAGTGTTCTGCGGTTTAAACTTGAGGCTGCATGGTCTCCCCATCTGAGCAAAGTGTGTGTAGATTTGTGCATGTCTGTGGGTGTGCACATGTAAAGGTGTGTGAGCCTGAGTGCGTGTATGTGTGTCTTTGCTGGCCTCTGACTGCACTACAACAGGAAGTCAGCGGGTACCAGAGAGGTGAGGGGAATTCTTACTCAAGTGTGACAGGCCTTGTGGTAACCATGCTCAGATAGTGTGCTATTGCAAGACTGCACCTTTTCCACTGGACAAACACACAGAAATAACACACAGCTGCTCCATTGCCAAGCGACACATATAAACAATAGATTGAGGCCCAAGTTCCTTTAGGTAATTCCAAATTGCAAAACCCTTGCCTGAAAAGTCCAACTTGACTTATTTGAACATGTCAATTTGAATGGTAGAAAAACAGTGATTACGCCATTCCATTGGCATCCAAAACTATGTTAATGTGTTTCAAATAAGAAATATGAGTGGTGGAGTCACGATGGTAAAACTAAAGTTCACAGGCTGCTGGCCAGATAACGTCATTTTCCTCTTTGTGTAATGTTGAGTAATACTGTCCTATTTTACAGCCCAGTTAATACAGACACTTGGAAAAAAAAAATGAACAATCATTTAGTAACTGTGGTAAAATTGATAATACTAGCAATAGTAATTCCTGTACTGAAGTGACGCCTATTTATTAATAGCAATATCTGACCCTTTAGGAAACAGGTCACATGGTCAGTAAACATAACATCTGCAGAGGCTGAAATGAGTACAGTGGAAAACACCATCACTCAATACATTCACTTTGAACCCAAAGGAACAGATATAGAACAGTCTATTCTGCATATATGAAATTACTTAAGTTATGAAGGACAGAGTTATGGAAAATGTTAAGTAAACACAGATACTTTGCTATGCTTTATATAAGGGCTTTGTTTTAGAAGTAAAAAATCTTTGTTGTGGTGTGGGAGCAGAGCCTTTGCAATTTGACACGGGTCAGAGTGAAGAATGTTCCCAGAGAACAAGACAAAGAATGGGACAACAAATCTTGGAGGATGAAGGAAGTGTATCAGATCGAGCTGACCTGACTTCATACGACTGAACAAAATATCTTTGACATTTTAGAAGTGGGACTTAAAATCTAATCTTTATTTCTCCTTTAACTGCCCTAAATCAGTAAAGGACACAGCAGCGTCTTCCCACACCCAAAACAGCCATAGTCATTACTGTACCTTCTGTTCAAACTGTGACTTCATGGAGTTCCACTGAATGTCCCACTGCTTGTTCACCTCCAGTACCTGTAAGAGGCAACAGAAAGTGAAACAAATGACATCGAACATATAGGAAACAAAACACACACACAGACTTTCCCCTATGGCAAAAGAGGACAAGCGGCGAAGGCAAAAAGAGACTCACATCCTTTCTCTGCTTCTCCAAAAGCTTGATCTTCTTTTCATACACCTCTAGGTCACAAGGCTTTGTCGGGGTTTTCTCTGCAGCTTTTCCACTCTGGGGGGATATGAAACATTCCTAAATCCCCTACATTCTTCCATTCTCTCAGTCATGCCATTACAACCCTCATGCTGACATGCTGACACCACAGCATTACAGTTAACATGAAGTGGGGAAGCTTTAAGTCACAAATGTGTTGAGAAAACTTGCTTATGTACTTCTAAAAGGGTGAGCATAAAAAATAAAGTTAATTTGATAAAATAAAAGGTAATAAACAAATAAACAGTACATGTACATTCAAGAAAAATAAAGGCGTGGTAGCGGAAACATGAAACATATTGGCTTTTGTCCTAAAATGGACTAGCAAGTGAATAAAGGCTTTTTAATAATTAATCACAAGAAGAGTTGCCTTGGTATTTTTCTTGAACATACAACCAAAGAGCACCTTCATTTTTGTGAGTAACCACTGTAGTGCTTTTTTCTTTTTGGTCTTTTGAAAAGTACCCATAGACCTCTAATGCATGCCTGTACAAAATAAAGGCACTTAAAAGAAATTAGACACGCCATTTAATTTAACTACCTTCTGCGGTGTGGTGACCTCCATCTTGGATCTCACGGTGGCAGATTCCTCTTTCACCGGCTCCTCTTTGGCCTCTGCAGGTTCGGTGTCCGCTGGCGCTACCGATGCCGCTGCTGATGCCGCTGCTGCTCCTCCTGTGACCAGCTCCTTTAGTTTCTGATTCTCCTGCCTGAATCAGCCAGAAAGCAAAAACGAGAGTATTTGTGAACAAAGCTGCCTTTCCAGAGTTTGGTGAGGTCTTGGCACAGTACAGCATCAGGATGTCCTTTGGGAAGACCCTACAATACCCGTGGGGTGCACTAACAGTAAAAGAAAGCACTGGATTATTCCACTGTCAAAAGTGAAAGCATGGCCAACTGTGAACAACCCTGACGCAGTGCAAACTTTATGGGGTTTTTGTTCATGGAAGAATAATAGTAAACATAGGATTCACACTACATTCAAGGGTTCTGAGAAACATACAAACGTGCCACGACTAAAAAAGAAAAGATTAGTGGAATGAGTATATGAGAAGTGAGTCTGTTCAGTGTAACAGGACATATCACTACTTGACAACTCACATTTTGTTTTTGACCTTATTAACAATAAAGTTCTGCCCCTACAGAAGCGACATGAATCCCAGCCAGTGTTAAAAAGAAGAAAAACATCACCTTAGCTGTTCCAAGTCTCGATTCCTGAACTGATGATCTTCTTCCATTTTCTTTCGAAGCTCATTGTTCTCCTGTCTGAGCTGCTCACAAAGAGTCTATAAAAAATTTTAAAAAATCAACATTATCACAAACATCATTCAAGTATGACGACATCACCTTTTTTTTTTGTTTCTTCATATATCTGTATCATGGCTCAAACTGAGGCAATGACTTTTCAAAACTAGGTACATTGCAACAGATATTTGCAATGCAAATAGAAGAAAAAAAAAATAATGTAAAGGTATAAAATACAAATGAAAGAAGACTGTGCAGAATTATACACACTCTTTGTAAGTGGTCTAAATGGTGTCATCAGCAAATATTAAATATATTATAAATATATATTATATTATAACACTATATGAATATACTGTAGCATGGAATGTGTGTTTCACTTAGGGCATATGAGTCATGGCATTTCTGAGGATCAAAAGAAAAAACATGTATATCTCTCCCGCTACTTTGTGAAAAAAAAAAAGTTTCAGTGGTGTTTTTGCGTCTTATTTCCCCATTGACTACCCACATAAAATTAGATTTTTTTTTTATAAAAATAGGAAAAAAAAAAAAATATGGTGAAGATGACCCAGACACTGCAAACACGTATACTGGTATGCTTTTTCCTATGAAAATTCAGCCCCTGACGTGTTGGAGAAGACCCACATTCCCACCACTACTGGCTACGCATTCACCCTGCTCTTCATGGGAATACACTACTACTGTAACATGTGAACCAGTACAGACCAAAGAAGAAAGGTCTCTGACACCCAGTGCCGTTACGCAAGAGCTTTCAATCTAAACACAGATCTGGCCATCTGGTCATCTACACTGCCAGAGTTGCGTACTGATCTAGCATGTCACAAAAGTCACGATGAAACACTAAACATAACGCAACAGCCTGGGAATGGTCTTCAGTAGACAAATGGATTATTCTTCCTTTTACACATATATGTATATTTATACCATTTTATGTATTAAATAGACTGCTGATTAAAAGCAAATTCTTAAGAGCCATCTCGGGAGAATTAGATGCAATTGAGAGAGTGATGGTCGAAAGAAGAATCATGACAAAATCTCTTAATTTTACTGCCCATGCTCTTACTTGTATTTTCTATCATTTCTAAGGCTATCTGTATGCCACTCACCTGTAGGAGGGATGTCCTCTGCTCATTCTTCTGGACCTTAGAGGACAAATGGTGGAACTCCACAGCCATGCGGCCAAGGTGAGCCAACAGCTGGTTTGGGTTGGACTCCTCTGCAAAGATGCTGAAGGAGCTCTCCAGTCTCTGCAGCTGGCTAGCTAGCTCCATGTTCTCCTGAGGCAGGAGGGGGATTACTCCTGCTCCCGCCGCTGACCCCGCCTGGAGATGAACGCACAGTTAAACAGAAGAGTCAGTCCTTCCTCTCCTGCTGACTCAATGGGCAAATTTCAACCAGCAATGGGTCACAAGATTCAGAGATCAACATACAAGTAGTCATCCTCTTGCTATTTCAATGAATAGCTGCGGCACATTTGTCTGTAAAGTCAAACCAGTTAGTCCTGTCAGTTTAAAGTTAAGTCTGTAGACCAAAGTCAAAAATAAACTACATCAAAGGGAATAATTGTTGTTATACTATTATCAATATTATTCTGTTCCAGTTTGGCAATTACAATAAATTATTCTACAGAATTTAAGAATATGTGACTGTCTAGGCAATCACATGAAAAGAGATTCTACGCCTATATGCCTGAAATATTCTGACAAAGATAGTGTCCTATTAAGCCATTCCCTGGGATGTAGCCTAGTGTGTGTGAATCAGTAGTGTAATTCTAGTCACTAATAATCCTGGACTTTCCCCTGGCTGACTCAGGCTGGAGCTACCAGTATTGAGTGTGTTGGTGAGTCACCACACCAAGGATAGTTCCTGATATCTGAGAAATGACAATAGAGAAGAGAGGCTGAATTTAGCTTGAAGAAATTCCATGAAACTACTATTTATCAGGGTTACTATCAAGAGCAAGATGATATTCTAAACGAGTTGAATGGCTCATTAAAATAAAACTTACTTTGGAACCAGAAATAATTGTTATACATTTCCAGGGATTTCAATTCCCTGTGACAGGAATACAACAGCATCCACAGAGCTGTAATAGTTCAAAAGTTATTCATCTTACTGTGCCACACAAAGTCTGGTACTTACAGTCTGGGCATCTGAAGCCTTCTCCTCCATATTCACCACCTTAAACTCCGATAAGGCCTCCTGTAAACACCAAAGAGTTAAGTAACAGCATGGTACAAGCTGTGTCCACATCTGCTTTAGTGAACCTTTAAGAATTAAAGTAGACACCTTTCAGTTTAGAGTTGGCCAGATGGCACATTGAAGAGCTTCACAATAGCTGAAGCAATACAAAACTAAAAGGAATACCTGATGTTATTTATGGTCCTACAATCATCACAACCTTCTGCCTACACCCAAAACTCTCAGTACACTTAAAATTATAGTAACATTGTCCACACTTTAGTACACCATACACATTACTTACATTGGGCTTCTCAGGCTGGAGGGCCTTCCCTGAAGAGCTGGGCTGCTCCTCCTTCTGGTCTGTACTGGAAAGCCCATGGGGCTTACCTTGACCTGAAAGAGACCATGATTAATACCAAGGTTAACCCAAGTTTCAGTAAAATAAAACAGCTACTCAAGTTGTTACTACAACAACAATCTGCAAATATGAACAAAAGTGGCTGCCAGGTGAAACTCTTACCAGCAAGTCTGTGAGACATACTTTGTGTCTCAGTCTGAACAGGCCCTCCCATACATAGACTGGTGGCAAAGCTGGAGGACTTGAGAGCCTCGTTGTCTCTGACCAGCTCCTCCACTCTCTGACGAAGCCTTGATGCCTCTGACTGAGACTCCTCCAGCAGGTCACCTATAAATCACATCACCACGAGACTGTTCTAAGACTGTTCAAAGATCACCCCCCTGCCCAACCCTTATTCCAGTTAATCTGGCTTCATATTTTCAACATAGATTGACCTCATACGGCCAACATCACAAAAGAGACTGGGAAAACAGTCACATGAGTAGTCATCAAATGTGTGTGGCATAGAAACTTCATAAGAAATTATACATGTTGCAACTAACATTCCTTTGGTGAGTCACAAAAGGAGCAATCAGACCCTTAAGGCACATTAACTGAAGACAGGCTCACTGACAAGTATTTCAGCACAGTACCGATGAAGGTAATCAGGTTTCTTTGCATTCCTCCTTTTGTGCCACAGGACAATGGAACTCCTGCGACTGTATGTGCATTTTGATTGGCATGCTTAGTTGTCTAATCTGCTGCAGAAGAAATCGAAAGACCTGTGTTGTGATGGGTGCCGTAAGTTAAAAATAAACAGAACTGAACACAATTTTCTGTACTAAGACTTTAGGAATGGGCTACAAAACAGAAACTCAGGGCATCCCCACATATATTTCCAAATCTGCAAACATAAAATCATCAGATGTTACTGTAGGACACACAACAGGACGCCTGGCATGCAATGGCAGAGAGCAGCTGGCATTATAGCCCTCACTCCACAGCCATGAGGTAACCATGCTGTTTTGGGCGCCACCTACCTAAGCTCTTTAGTCCCTTCATCCTCTCCCTCAGTATGCTGTTCTCCTCCAGTAGCTGTCGGTAGCTGCTTCCCCCTCCGGCCTCCTCTCTGGCCTTGACCTCACTCCCACCTGGGTCATAGATGCGGTATGGGCCTTTCCCTTCCATCGCCACTGTTTCACTTACTAGACATGGTGCTCTGAACTATGGAAACAAGACAGACAAACAGTGTAAATTTTATTACCATGTACAAGATACTGGAAACTAGTCTGCGTAAGATATGGGAAAAACAAACAGATGGAACAATGCAGGAGCATTTGCCCTTTACAAAAACAAACACAGCTTTAGGAGGAGAGGCCCTGAACATAGAGCATTGATTACATAATGTGTCTATTATGGTTCTCCACCCTTTGCCATTTACAATGCAAAGGCTCACATTTAAATGCCACGATGAAAGGGGTACTTCTGCAAAAACCTATTCATGGAAACAATTTGAATGTACACAATCATGTTGTAAAGTATGTATGACAAGCTGTAAAAGCAATGAACGTCAAATGTCGACACCCAGACAGAGCCAATGATCATGCATCATAAGGCCACACATTCAACAGAAGCACTGTGCAGTATGAGGTGAAATCACATTACCGTCAAGTTCTCACAGGACTAGATCTCCACTTTAACTATGACTTATGCAGTACCAATGTTACAACAACTGAGAAATATAACAGCTGATGTTCCTGTCACTTCTTGTGATGATGGTTGAAATATCATGCACCCAGATATCCTGTGTAAAGTATTACTGTACCCCCTTGGAGTCTTTTCGACCTCTTTTTCTCTCTTCGTTCATAATTCATAGAACGGCGAGTCTAAAGTATCCAGTCCGGCGAAGAGAACAAGGACCGATTGACAGGTTAGAGATGACAATAATGACAAGTAGGCCGGCAACAACAGCATCACATCCCTATTCTCCTTTCGCGAGTCGCGTCCAAAGGAGCAGCGATACGATTGCCATGTTAGCCTGCCAGCTTGCAACATCTGGCAAAAATGAGCTAACGTTTAGGTTAGCTAGATTGGGCAGCTACGTTAATATCAAGAGGAAAAATGAGGCAAATGCAAAGTAAAAATGACCAAATGTTATGTGAATTCTGCAAACAAATACCTGTACAATAAACGAGTGTCAGATACAACACAAACTAGCTAATGTTAGCTATCTTCACTGGCTAAAGAGGGCTAATATTAGTTTTCGCTGTTGTCATGCAAATTGCTAGCAACATCGTTAGCTAGGGGTTAGCTAACGTTAAATGACAGTGCGGGACAGTGAGTCGCTAGCTATTCCTGTAAAACCCTACAATTACTTTTTTCGAAGCAATAGCAGAAGCAGTTAGTTCGACAGTATAGGTAAACGACAAACCAAAGAACAAAGAGGTGTCTTTTGCTAGCTACCTTTCAGCTTGAGTGGCCTCTCGTCTCCTGCCCAGACATCTATTGCGGAAGTGGTCTGTGCTGTAACGCTGTAACCTGGGAAATTCCACCTCGCTAGACGTTTGATGTAAACAGCACTGATTGACAGCCTGGCGGACCAATGACGGCAGAGCTTTTCATCAGTGGGCCACCAACAGCGGGCATTAACCCTATGTAAACATTGGAGAAATATGCTTGACATATTGTCAGTCATATTTCATGTTAAAGCTTCCACTAGACCACGGACCCTCAAATATATACGAAACTCTACATATAGAAAATAATGGTTCATATAATTGATTAGCTAAACTTCCTACTTTTCATTCTTCTTAAAACTCCTTCAAGCATCCCACCCACTCTGACCCCCTTCTTCACTAAAGAGCTCTTTCTTCATTGATAAATTTTTATGAGGGGGAAAAAAAATCTGCGATTGCATCAGATATTTCCTCTGAACTATTACTAGACTAGACTATTCATCCTAGTTACAATGACCTATTCAACTCTACATGATACAGGTTTTAGGTTTTAAAGATATATTCGGGATCTTCTTTTTAAAATATGCACTACCATTATACTCAAAATACACTAAAAGACTCTACAAATGTGTACCATGTTAAATTTAAATAAATACATAATAAATAAATAATTCCACATAGTATGAGTTCATGTGTGTTTTTACAGACCAGACACACTGCGTGGCTTTATGAGTTACCATCACTCAAAGGTACTGAGCTATTAAGTGTTCCTTAGTCACATCACACAGGCTGTGGTAAGAACAAATACAGCCTGTTTTTATTTGGATTTGTACCCACTTAAACATTTTCAAAAATGTAGTTTCAGCCACATGTAAAGGAACATTACATGAGTAACTCATTTTGACCAAATTGCCAGAATTTAATAATTGCAGGTCATTACTGGCTAAAGATGAAGAATTCTTTAGAGCAATGGTGACATCTTGTGGGGATTAACAACTCCCTAGTCATATTTCTTGCTCAGGTCCCTTGCAAAGTCTATACAGCACCCCATTCCACAATGTACTGGAGGTAAACTGACTAATTACTTCCAATTCAATTCAGCTTTCACCGAGTCACCAAAATGTGACTGAACCTACTGGACTCCATACACCAGAGCACTTGCCAACCAAAATTATCTGAGATGGTTCCCACTGGTTATTGTGTTTTGCTTTAATTCTATAATGTGACACTGTGGTAATTTAGTTACAACAAAACATTATATAAATCAAAAGTAAACAAATGCCAAAATAAACACCTTCCACTATGAATTTAGCAGCCATTCAGAGCATCAGTTGCGTAAGTCTTTCTTGTGGAGTAGTCCTGCCATGTTAACATCAGAAACACCAAGTCCATGTTCGACCTAAACCAATCAGGACCACATTTTGTTCTTCGTAGGTATCTGTTGAATGATTGGAATTTACCCCAGAGATGGGAAAAACAAGATAATTATTATTTCCTGTAATGCAAAAAGACAGACTGGACAGACCAGGAACTCATTTACTGAGAGCATATTGACTCTAAGTAGACCAGCAACACAAGTCAACATTCATCTCCTTCCATTTGTTTAATGGACACAACTATTACACCAAGCCTGAATTCCAATAGATAAGGATGAGCCCTAAGTGCTACACCCTGCATGAGTATATTTTGGTGGATAGCTATCCAGGGCGCAGATCGTGGGACAGGGGAAACAGATGTAAGCATCTGAAATCATGTTGACTTTAACAACACTCCCTTATCTGCTGCCTGTATCATCTGAGGTTTGGTTTCTCAGCAGGCTAACACTTACACCTAGCTGCTGTAATTTAGGCTAGCCGGTACAGTAACACCTTTCATGGAAATTCACATCTTCCCTGCGTAGCACCCTTCACAGATGAGCATTTAGATTAGGATTTCAGCTTTCAAAAACACAATACCACTCATTTGTCTCTGATTGATTCATCTACTTTGAGGAAACAATGAAATACATACTGCAGAAAAGAGGGTGAGTGAATGAGTGAGAGAGAGAGAGAGAGAGAGAGAGAGAGAGAGAGAGAGAGAGAGAGGAAGAGACAGAGGGAGTAGAGAGAGAGAGTGGGTGATACTGTCTAATTGTTGGCTGCTCTACAAAGTACAACTAGCCTATAAAATATTTATGTTGACCAACACTATTAGTGATTGTGTTTCTCAGAGGTTATAAACAGTTTATATGGGACACACTTTTTGGATTCTTCCCAATCCTGCGCCTGCCACTGAACACCCCAGACGCCTCTCAACAAACACCTTCTCCGTTTTTTGCATCCGATTAATTCAGCGAAGTATTAGGTTAACATCTCATGCTGCTGTGAAGCACTGAGATGAATAAAAGGCTTGTGAAGAAAAGCCTTCAGTATGCAGCATAGCAAACAAAGGTCTGAGGTTACAGGAAATGTCACCCGTCACGCGGGCCTGCTGGGCAACAAATTGTACATTCTCTTTTCTCCTCTGGTGTTTTGTTTTTTTAAAGATTATTTTCAAGGCATTTTTTGAAGGTGCACATTCCTTTTTTAATTATTACAATAAAGACAGGAGAGAGAGAGAGAGCATGAAATGTGACAAAGGGTAGCAGCCAGATTGGAGCTCACAGTATCACAAGTACATGTTAGAGTATGGAGCTCGGCCCGCTGAGACACAAGGACGGTCCGGTCTCCCAGCAGAAATCAGCAGCTGATAGTCATTAGCTCTGTGCAGCATAACACATGAATGTCCTTTTGTTAACTGTCTGGTGGTAAAACTCCGGTTGTCCTCTTTAGGCCTTAAACCAGCGTCACTCTTGCTGCTGAGTATCCGTCGCAAAGCAACAATTTGGAACAGATATGGACTGGCACCTTGTTTCAGATATGCTGTCTATTCAGAGATATAGATGTAGCATGAATGTTATGTTAGAATGGAATAGAATAGAATAGAATAGAATAGAATAGAATAGAATTTTTCAACCAAAGGAGGAGATGCTGCCAGGAATGTTACATGGAAAGAGATTAGTGCCAGCAGAGATTGTATTTGAATTGCATAAATTTGAATTTGTCACTGAATTCAGCAGTTCAATGAGAGCATGACAAATTCAAATTCACGCAATTCAAATACACTAATCTCTTTCCATGGTGTTAACTCTTAAAAGCCCTCTTTGATATCTTTATCAACTCAAGTCTACCGCAGATTAAAACTAACTAAGACAAAGAAACCATTTTGCCACATAGTCCATTATATTTCTCTCAGGTTTATCATTCAGTTTGTTTCAAGCTGTTATATTTTGTCTTAACATAAAACAACAGAAGTGTTGTTGCTTTATTTCTAACTAACTAATTTGGCAACATATCCACATTGTGTGATGTATCAGGAATTACAAGATTACTCCTCCTTAAGGATCAGGACAAAATTGACACATAATATTACTATGTTTTTAGAGCATTGAGTTAGGGTTAGGGTTAGGATTAAAATTTGAAAATCTATTTATTTAGTAAAATTATAGATAGCATTCTCTCTAGCGTTCTCTCTATCTTAAAGAATAGTCCATGGTTAAAATAGGAAGTACAATTAAAATGAAATCAAACTTTTCACTCTGTTAAATTCACCATCCATGTTACCTACCGAAAATAAGGACAGCACTCATTCCAGTGAAAACATGAAATCATCTCTGTCCACATCCATTCACCCTGACAAAAACAGATATGCCATAGATAATGACATACAAAATGTTCTGTTACTATATATCAGATGATAAAACAAATGAACAACTCACCCACACATTCTGCTTGTGTCGGAGAGGCACTTTTTAAGGAAACTGGTGAATAGGGGGGAAGCAATTTCACTGTGAGACTTGGGGAATTCCCACATAACCCAGTAGGGCCTGATACTGTACGCTCAGCCTGAACAGAACCTGGTATGTGTCCAACTGCGTGGCCTGACTTTAGTGAGGGAGATGACAAGTGAAAAAAAAAAATGCATTTAATTAACCTTTGTGTGCTAGTATGCAGCACGACCACCAAGATGCACATTTTAATGCATCACAACAAAGCTGAGCGGAGTGAAGAGGCCACAATAAAAAAAAAACACCTAACTCTTGACATAACCAAGAGCAGCACTAGAGAAAAATGTCCAGATGTTTCATATACTGACTTGTGTATATAGTACAAGATTATGGTTTGTTTGCTCAAGATCAGGCCACCATAGTAACAAAAAAAATAAAAGGCTTCAGAAACCCCCATGACTTCCTCTAAGGGCATGATAGCTTTGAAATATGTAAATCACTATTTTCTTTTTTTTTTTAATTCATACTGTATGAACTGCTGTGAACAACAGCACAGTAAAAAGTTTCCCAGCAATCAAAAGGGAGATTCAAAGAGCACTGTATATTTTGACATGGATTGCATTATAACAATGTGCCATTGAATTTAATCTCTTTATCTCTGATAATCAACATCAAATGGAGCAATTTGAGGTTGTGTGTGCCATTAAAACGAGTTTGACTGCTGCAGACTGTATTTGTTGCCTTGGATTTTGGCCTACTGCAGGGGATTTCCTCGCCGCGTACGGCTTTTTTCTTCTTTCCTCTTTTAACTCAAAGATGGCCTGACAACAGCTGCACTCACACATATGCAGTGAACTGAGACATTGACTAGAACAGAGAAAGTGTTGCTCCAGTGTCAGTTGACAGCTGTCTCCTACCACTGTGCCTGAACAAGTATATAAGTCCAACCAAGACGCATGAAATGAGGAACAAATGGGCACAGCTTCTATCAGAATAAAATGTAAGTGGCACAACATTATATCCTCTTTGCTCATCCAAATGTGTGTCGGTGTGGTTATCTGCCTAGTCATGGTGGGTAGTGAGGTAGCCAGGAAGTCACAGATCTACAATGTTGTTGGATGGAAAGTAGAAGTGTGGTTGGGTGGGCCAACAAATGCCTAATTTGTTTAAATTAAGGTTCTACCATCTTAGCCGCTAACTGTTATACAATAGTTAAAAAAAACCCTGCACTAAGAACATCAGCCATTTTTTATGTAGTCTATAAACTAGCATCAAACAGCTGTAGGGGCAAAAGTAATTTATGGAGGAGGAGGGCCACAACAGATTCAATTTGTCATGACCAGTGAAGCTTCACATGTAGTTTGTTCAGAAGAAGAGGCAGTGAATTAGAACGGGGAGTTTCCTGATGTTAAATCTTCTATTTCCCATTCTGCTCTGCCCAATGCTACTGCCAGTATCAACAAAGTTAATCATTGACCTGCCCCTGCTAGCTACCCATACAAACCAATGCACCCCTCCCACAACACACACAGTATAAAGAGAAAAGTAGCCAAACTGTGACACCCACTGACCATGAACCTCATGTGAACATTCAAAATGTCTTCAATCATTATCCAACAGTGTAGCACAAAGAAAAGATCAACAATATATTTGATTTTTATTCATTTAATTCAGGTATATATGATACCTGAAAATCACAGTATTGGATGGACTACAGTTTGAAGGCACTCCTCAATCACTTACAAGTTTCCAATGTGTTAGACATGTAGTCAAGCACTTTTCTACTCTAAATTGAACATCTCCATACTACATGTGACTGTAAAAAAACAGAGAGAAAGAAAGAGGAAAAACATCCTGACTGACAGGAAGACAGACGTGACAGCAGAAAACTTGCTTGGAAGGCTGGGAGGTCATAGGTCATTTGGTTTGGCTGAGGAGTGGCAGCAGTTAGGGACATTCACAATAGCTACTGACTTTAACACCCACAGCTCCGTTCTGTAAGCGCTAACGCACTCTCGTCTCCTGCTGTTTGTCACTGAAGTCTGTGTGCGAAGCTTCAGAGACCAGGCAGGTTTAATCTTCTCCTCCACAGAGCACCAGCAGGGTTTTACGGTAGTCTCCTGAGGTATCACCCTGAGGAAAAATACAGATTGATAGGAACTTGAATTAATGGAAAATTATAGATTTTTCGCATGATATTCTGTTGATTTTTGGTCCGAGGCATTGTCAGTTGAAACTGGAGTGCATGGTTTGGCTCTCAAACATTAGCAAAATTGACTTTATTCATCACTGATGTTGAAATGAGTAATGGGGGTAATCTTGACATGTTTTATTAGTCTTGGTCAAATCACCAGAAATCAACAATACTTTGTTTCAGGAATCATTATTAAAACTGGAATTAATGGCTAATTGGCTATCACTAAAACTGGAATTAGCCTTTAAGTCAGCACACGCTCACTGACACAGATATCTATCTTGATCATAACCAACAATTGTATAAACACATTAAATGTCATTTGAATCAAATGAAGATGTCTCTGCTCTGGGAAGTCAAAGGATGAGCAACACCTGGGCTGGAAAATGGCAGAAATCGCTCACTCATCAAACACACACACACACACACTTACACACACACAAGGTTAGTAACACATATATAGGTTGAAAAGAGAGTCAGTAGGCTCAGATCAAAATCCATTTCATTACTTAAATTGACAACTTAAAAATATGCTGTCAAAGGCGTTGTCTTGGTAAGGATCAGACCTGATTCAATTAAAAAAAGATCTACAAAAGATGTTTGCAATTTTGAAATTTCACTTGCTGTTGCATAATCTGATAATATTTCTGGCAATTTGTATTGGTGTCACGGCGATTTCATCTGTAAGTTAATATAGAACTGCTATTGGGCACTTCCTGCCTCTGAGGCTGTTAGCCAATCACACTCAGGATGTAGAGAGGAAGTCAAACAGGCAAGGGAAATTCCTAAACAGCTGTGCAGTAGCCGCAGACCCATAGTCCACCACAGGAAGCTATAGATTACCGTACCCCACCACCCCACCACAACACCAAAAGAAGGATGTGCAACACACACGTAGTTACAGACTGGCACAACAGAAACCAGACAAACACTCTACAGAGATGTAGGACAAACAGAAGTGAACACTACAAACCAACCAAGAGTGTTAATAGACAAAAAGTTTAACTTACAACCATGGTTTCTACCTGGATGAATTCATGGAGGGAGACATCATGTGTTTCCTTGAACTCTTTGCGAATATTGAAAAGGTCAACCTCACTGCGGGAGACCATGATGCGGATCAATGCTCTGTCGTCGGTGCCAAGGCCCTACAGTGGAGATCAACAGATGCTCTGTTTATTCTGATTACAGTAGCAGCTACTCTTCGAGAGAGCTACAGAATACAGAAAATGATACAACAACCTAAATATAATCCATGCACCCACAAAGTAACCCTTTCACTAGCTTTAGCTGACACCAACAGCCCCTGACTACTTGTAGCCTTAGCAGGCCTGGAGTTTAAATTAGGCAAGGCCATCAGGGGCTTTCTGCACAAATAGATTTACCTTCATGGCTTTGTACAAACGGTCGGCAAAGTAAGAGGGCTGGTTCTTCACACTGCGAACTGCAAAAGAAAGAGAGAGCCAGAAAGGGCTGAGGAGGAGCCACAGACTATTTGTTACCAACAGAAAATGGACATCACTCATATGGTCAAAGGTCAAGCTCAGTCTTTACCTATTGCATAAAAGGCATTTTTCACATCTCCAGACATCTCCTTCTTGATAATCTGTTCGATGTCCTTATTGGAGTATCTGACAAATTCCTGGAATACTGTAAAGAGTAAAGGGTGCTCAGTTATCGTGGACCAAAACATTTTGTTACATAATTGAAATTTGAATGCACATACAGATTTAGATCTGTAATTCATCTATTACTATGACTCCTCTGTCTTGACCCTTACCTCTCCTGAGATGAGGGAAGCTCCTGGTGCACAGAATACTCATGAACTTCATCTCCATGTCATCAGAGTCTGCATTGCATGCATTGGCAAGTTCCTGTGAGGTTCAGCAAAAACAAAAGCAATGACCATTTTCTCCATGTCAGTACTTATATATACTTAATAACAGAATCAAAGCATACATCAATAGTAAGCAACCCGCATTATAAACTCACCTGAGCATCTGCATGAGCTCTTTCCACATCTGCTGGACCCTCCTCTCTTGCACCCTGAATAGATTAAAGCATGTTCGGTTAATACTTGGGCCTTAACTTTGAGCTATAGGAGGTTTCACATCAGCGTATTACTACTTCTATGATATGGAATGCAAGATATTATGAAAACTGTGAATGTGATTATAATTGACCTTTTCAGTCTCTGCTACAGCCACTAGACTGCAACCGGTGAGTGGGTGTGGAAATAAAATTCATGATAGGTTCTCATAAGGATGAACAGTACCTGCACCAGAGAAACAAGGATGTGGCAGAAGTGGCCTGATGTGTCTGACTGAATGGCTTCCTCCAGAGACTTCTTATAGCCTACAAAACAACGGTTCATGATGATTTGATATATACTGCATGTAACAAGTATATATAACAGAAACGTGAGCCCTATACAGTGATTTTAAGGCCGTTGTTGGTGTCCCAGATTGGCTGCCGAAATCTAACTCACCATCCTGGTAGGCAGCGTTCATGGCAAGGATCTCCTCATTGCTCCTGGTGACCAGGATTTCAATCAGAGCATGTTCATCTGTCCCGGCACCCTGTCAAAACAGAGAGGTTTTACAGCACAAAAAGGCAGTGGAGCTTCACAACAACAAGAAAATTTGTTCCAATTTGTTCGCGAGAATCAGGTCACACAGCTAGATGGAGAAGAGAGTGCGTGTCTCTATTTATATGCACTGACGAAATCTATATATTGCTACTTTTGTGTTTTTATGCATAATGTTTATATGTATTTTAATGACCCACCTCCCCAGCACTGTGTTGAGCACCTCATGCCCTTGAAACAGTGAGTGCCTTGACTTTTTGCCAAGCCTAAACATCACATGTGTGGTGGGCTGAGGGCCATAACAATGCTAGTGGATATTTATAATTTAGAAATGTCTACTTAGGTCTTATATCGGTATGTCGTTTGTCAGTATGCCTTGTAATAAGCAAATTATGTCAAATAATTCCATTGCATCAAAATTGATCAAACAGAATTTCCTATCAATCCTTGGGACAGACTATTGAGCAGATCATTTTCTGCTCAGAGTAAAAGTTGGGGGGGGTTGCCACATCAGGACAGTTCAGACAGTGTTTTAGAAGTTATAAATACCTCAAAGGTAAAGTTATTTGACTTCCAAATACTTTCCGTGTGATTGTCATCACATTCTAACACCAACTGCACCGCTATGGGGCAAACCCCACCCATCTGACTTGCAATACAACAAACCATAAATAGTACAGTGTGTGCAAACACTTCTTGTCTTTAGGTCTGCTTTAGAACCACTTGGAGGACCAAAATATCTCTTGTGGGGGGGTAAATTTAGTCATTGAGCTCTTCTTTTGCAGTGTAGACTAGCATATCTAGCAAACACATCAATCAGCCATCTCAAGAATGAACCTGTAGGCTGCCCACTGTCAAGCGACCCACTTCTAAAACAAAAGATCTCAGATCTTGTTGTGATCGGGATCAACTCCCACAATACCTCCATTGCCTTCCTCATCATTTTGGCGTCAAACTCAGCTGGGGTCAGCATGAGCCCGATGATAAGCCTCTCTAAGTTCTTTGACAGCTCAGACTTCAGGTCCTTCATCAGATCCTGAGAACAGATCAAACACAGCGGCATAGGTTGACATGTCATTAATGGAATCTGTTACTGTCTTGCAGGAAACATTTTGAAGCAAAGAACCAATAAGAAGTTGAACTGTTTCTGCGTTTACATCCAACGGTTGATGTGTAGGTGTGTATCAAAAAACAAATAAGAGGTAAGAAGTACATGTTCCAACATATAAAATGGCATCATCATGCATTTTTCTTTAATTTTCAATTATACTTGTCTCTCACCCTTCCCAATAAGGATTTGAAGGCCTGTCTGATCTCTTGCCTCTGGGCATTGCTTCTCTGTGCAACGATGTCAATGATGGCATCTTCGTCTGTTCCTGTAGCCAGGAAAGGGATAATAACATTTAAAACCTATCACAGAGTAGTAGTAGTAGTAAATGGGCTTTATTTTACAAAGTGGGGTTGCATACCAAATCCTTTCATTGCTTTCCTCAGAGCTTGTGCATCAGCAGAAGGGTCAAAATTGCCTGCAGGGCGGATTGTTGGTCTAAGCTAAGGTAGAAGAATGACAAAATGGGAGGATTGAGATTCAATATTCACACAGACGCACAATGTGGAGCAGCAAAGCGAAGCAGTTTTCAAATACACACTCCATGTTCCTGGAATTCAATACACCAGATCTGGAGGGTTACAGCAATAAACATGCAGAGGTCTGCAAAACATGCAAGAGATAAATGTCACTGAAAGCTTTACTCAGCTGAGCTCATAATTCTTGGCATTTTGAAATAGGATATAAAGCTTTATGATAATATTCCCTTGACATTTGAGGGGGAGTGTGGCCTGTTGGGGTTAGAAGCCGTGACACCACCGTTAGGCAGAGGGTGGGTGGCCTGAAAAACAACTCAATCAGATAAAGAGTTAGTGAGAAAGCCTTTTGTTGCCCAAAATGCTGAGACCTTTGTGACATTCGCTGGCCACTCGGGCACAATTTGGATCGAGCACTGTAACAAGAACTGCCTGTATTTCAGTTCTCCGATTTGTAAAATGAACAGCATTCTGATGCTATCACGGTTAGACAAAGCCTTTGCTGTGCACGCATGGCAGTGTTATCAGCAAGTTTGGGGCTCTGCAAGAAACAGATCGTTGCAGAGCCAGCAGACAATTAAGATGCATGCCATTGCCAAGCCAAACATGCAATGACACATCTAAAGTGGGAGCAGACGGGGCCAAACCTGGACTTTGGACATGGAACTTAATTCCCACATCTTGTAGGCTATCTGAGCCGCTTCAGGGAAGAACTCTCCAGCTAAACTGTAACGACCAGTGTGACAACAAGAGGCACAACACAGCACACTCAGAACAGCTAACACACATCAAGGAGGACAGAGTGGGAGAACTTCTTAGATCAGGCATCTATTATGAAATACACTCAACATTACACAAGTTTCCTTTACTTTGAGATAATCTGCTTATTTTCAAAGTACGACATCACAGAGTAACCCTGCTTTCATGTCCCATCTGCAGGCCGGCCTGTCTTTGTATATGTTTCAGCAGTGGCCTGTTCCTATACGATAACGATATACTTCTGCTGTGTTTCAAACAGCTTAATGTCAATTTCTTGGAGTGAAATTTTCTCAGGAAACAGTAACTCCCTACAGGTGGAGCTCTATTGCCACCATCTGGTTGCTGCTGCACACAGCCATAACTTACTCATCATCTCCTCCACACAGATTGAGCAGAGTCCTCTTGTAATCCCCTGATGTGTCATCCTGAATGGTAAAAGACACATTGAATTTGGTGACAGGCGTAGCAGCCTCTGATGCTATTTAACTGTAAGTAAAATTTTAAAACTTTATTCGTTTTTCCCCAACCTTAATCATGTTATAGAGTGATTTCTCGTAACTGAGACGGAAACACTCTCGAATGTCCAACATGTCTAATTCAGAACGACAGATCATGATCCTGATCAGGGTGTTGTCAGCTGTACCAAGACCCTGCAAATGGAGAAAAGGACAGCAGCTGAGGGACAGGACAGTGTGGGAACAGGAAATACACTAAGCACTTTTAAGAATCAGATTGACTGTCAGTACAAATTACATTGTATCATTTCTTAGTCTGCCAGTAAAGAGGAAACTGTTCCTGTGGTTTATTTACTGTTGCTGCCTGCAAACAGCTGCAAGACTGAGCAGCTATTTCTACACAGAGCCTGAGTGTATTCACCTTCATTGACTTGTAAAGGCGCTTGGCAAAGAACATGGGAACACTTCGGATGCACTGAACTGTGGGAGAGACCAAGCAGAAAACCCTGCGTTAATTGGCAACTTGACATTCCCTATCACATCAAAAATTGGTTCAAACACAGCAAAAATAGCTTAATTTGACTGGAGGTGAATATAGAGGGTAAAAAGTTGTGTGATTCATACCAACAGCCAGCATCAGCCTCTCAAAGTCCCCAGACAGTTCACTCTTTATGCTGTCCTCTATGGACGTCTCTGCAATCTTCCCATACGCATCAAAAACTAAACAAACAAGAAAACAGGACATTTCTGTGAATTATGTGAAGTTTTCTATCTCATCATACTCAAAGTATCTTAATGTGTTGATGCAATTGCTAGTTAATTAAGTAAACAGTGAAGGGACAGTGGTATCTGAGTACATTATTGTGTAGTATTTCGCTACAACTTATCATCCCGTAATTATACTTTGCTGTGACTTTATATATGACATGAACTCCTGAGGGACTGAAGGTTACAGTGTCTGGATGCCACACTCCCATGCTAATCTCCCCCACAGCCGTGCTCACCCATCTGCAGGTGGGTCACACTGCGGCTTCCCAGTATCATGATGAATTTGGCCTCATCAGTCCCCCACTGCTCTTCCCCTGCTGCAAACAGGTCCTGAACAGCGGTGAGAAAGCACAATGCAATGAGAAGAAAGTTACCAATATTGTATAAAGTCCATTTATGCTGGAAAAAATTTAAACTATCTCAACCCATTGGATGTTTTTTTTTTCACTTGGATTCTAAAAGATAGGCTTTTAAGACTGATTAAATCACTGTTTTAAATGGATATTGTGTGCAGTGTATAAGCCCAGTTGTGTGGTGCTGAACATCTTCTCTATTAGACATGATGATCAAACTCTCACTTGTGCGTCCTGCTCCACCAGGTCTCCGTCCACCACTCCTGACTCGTCTCTGGTCCCCTGGAACCACGAGCACACAGTCACCAACCCACCAAAACAACAGGCTGCTCACAAGTCAGCACCTAAAGGTGCTGTTAACTGGATACCTGGCTGTTAATCAAGTTGACTCTTCAGTGAACTGACCTGAAGTAAAACAACCAGCATCTTCTTAAAGTGTCCTGAAGTGTCCCCAACCACGTCCTCCTCCATGTCACTGCCATATGCTGGAGACAGCCACAGAAATGGATGCAAACAGATGTATGTAAATGTATAGAGAGTTAAACAAACACACATTGTCTGTTTATTTGAAACGATACCCAGTTCATTTTGTATAAGTTAATATAATAAAAAAAAACAAGCCTCACCATCCTTGTACGCTGCAACCATCTCATGAATCTGACGGTTGTTTCTCGATGCCAGGACTTCAATCAGGCATCTCTCATTTGTTCCAGCTCCCTTGAAACAGAGCATGAAATTAAACATAAATGTAGAATTAAAAATAGCTGCCGCTTCATTTGATGTAACTGAATAATGAGAAAGATCTGAGCATTAGGTGAATACCATACTTTCAAGGCATCGTGGATTTCTTTGGCATCGTGGTAGGCTGAGGTTCTCATCAGACTGACAATGAGACGCTCAAATTTGCCCGTCAGCTCATACTTCAGATCATCAATCAGGTCCTGGAATGTGAAATGACATTTAATTTACAACTGTGCCCTACTGAGTAATCCTAGTGTCATATATGCATGAATGTAAAGATATAGTCACTCATCACATGATCTTTAAGCCAGGTCCATTTCTGAAAAATAGGCTTCTAATTTAGCAAACACTGTCACTAATAGATGAGATGATGATATGTATTCTTACCTTTCCAAAGCTGGATTTGTATGCTGCGATGATCTCCTGCCTCTGTGCATTGCTTCTAGCGGTGACCAGATCCAAGATGGCCTCTTTATCACTGCCTGAGGAGCACAGAGCAAAATGTTCAACAATAACCATCACAGTCACAGATAAGTCACTGATCTCTAAGTGTATTACTATTGTGACTGTAGTTCTTTCTGTGATCATTCAGCAGACAGGGGGAGAGGATGAATGGATGAGATGACCTTTAGTTTCCCTGGCCAACATATCATGAAGCAATGAAACACTCACCAATGCCTTTCATAGCATTGTAAAGAGTCTCAGCATCTGTGCTGGCATCAAAGTCTGGAGCATCTGTTACTGTGCCTCTGAACCCCTGTAAGAAAAAAACATGTTTACTTTAATTTCTGAGGTGAAACAATTTCAGGTGTGTTGATTCAAGGAGGGAAAAGGTGCTCAGTGATGCTCAGGATGTTTAGAGCTCAGCTGCAATACTTAAAGATGCACCTTTTTTCACATTAAAACGATAAATGAATAGGGTATTGTCTGTGACCTTGTGTGTTCATGCCTAAATCCGCTTTTTGTCTGAAATTGGCTTTTCAATGATGATGGGACGTATACCATTTTCTGTAGGAGCAGCCATCAGTGAACTGTATTGTGGCTGTGAAGGGGAGTCTAGCAGTCACAGTGCAGGGAAGTCACAGCAACAAAGACAATGGCAGATAGTAGTGAGAAAACAAAGTACAGTGAAGTGAAACATGCAGATTGAAAAATGCAGATTGAAAATTGCCTGTGTTTGCTTCTTAAACGCCTGCTGTGGGCTTTATGGATGTCGGTTACCTCAGCCTCAGTTCTAGATGCTGTTTCAAGGCAGACAGCTCATCAAGATGAGTGACAGGTTTTGGGACGTCAACTTGCCCAGCTGAGGGGGAGCAGGGCGGGACTCGCAATACACTTTGCTGCCTCAAGGTGAAAAGTTACAAATTGGAGTACTGACTTGACCAAAGGTTCCTTACAGGAGGGGAGTAGGGGCTGTGTAAGGCCACATGAAGGGACATGGCAGCAGCTGACTGACAATTGGCACCTGTCTGACCCCCAACAGATTAGCAGAAACGTGCTCTCTGTGTGTGTGGGTATGGATGTGTGTGTGTGTGTGTGTGTGTGTGTGTGTGTGTGTGTGTGTAGGGGTGGGATGGTGGGTGTGTACGAGCAACAGGGAGTCAGTTTACACACAAAGACCTGCTCCCTTTGCAGGGGTCCAACACACAATGCTTCAAACACTCTCACAAACGACAGGCTTTACCAACTAATAACGCTGGGTATGTAATGTAAAATTAAACTCTGCAGAAGAACACTGTTGAGAAAAATCCAACTAACTGCCCACGCCCATTTGATAATAATAACTACAGTTAAAGAGCCCTCTACCATTTTGACACTATGAAGTTGTAAGGTTATAAGCTCATTCATGGGGGGAAATAAGAGAACTTGGCCTACATGTTAAAAGCTCGAACTGCAGCTGCTGCCTTAGAGATTCCTGCTGCATTGAGGCAGTGGGCCAATATGAGCTCCCCGCCCGGCTGAGGGGGCCACTGCACATGCTCAGATCCTCCGCTTCAGCATTACCACAGTGGCCATCACTCTTCACGACAGCTGGAGAGCTTCACCCACGTAGCAACAGGGCCACAAATACAGACCCCTAGCAACAGACTTTCACTAAACAAGCTGTAAAGAAGACATTTCTAACTAATCACATTTCTTGCAGCGGGATGATTATAGTCCTAATCTTTATTTAATGTTATCAACCAAGTTTGTGCTTCCTCATCCTTCTGCGGGTTTCTGCTGTAGCCAAGTTGCCTTTGTCAAACAAAGTGCAACCACAAAGTTGTTCGGTATAATTAAGACCAAGTGTGTGTTTCACTTGAAATAAGACCAGAATTACAGCACAAAGAGTTACAGCTGTGACAGAAAGCTGGATGTCTGCCATAAGCCTTTAATAGCTATTGTACAAAGCCATTATCTTTAGATACAAGCTGTCATGTGTGTCTATCAGCAACATATAGCAACATAGCAATGACACCCTACACTACTGCCTTTATAATAGGGAGGAAACACATGGCTCAGAGGTTCAGGACCTCGACTCTGTCCACACCTCATTCACTGGTGCACAAAACAATTTCATGCCCCAATGACAAACAGTCTGTTTGAGACTCCGTTCAGCATTATTCCCAATTTCATATAATGCACATTAGACTTATGTAATGTAAGACGAGAGAGGCCACTTACCATTCCCTTATTTGGTCTTCTGTATCAACACTGTGCAGGAATCAATAGTTTCAACCCTAAAGGGAGAGAATTGCTGAGGTCAGATTGGGTAAGATTACAAAACATCCCTGTCCTGTCGACGTGTCACTCTCCTGCACTTTCCAGTCAAGCATCTGACCAGGAGACAATATTCATGATGAGACTGCATCCTATATTTCCAGGGTGACATTAATGAGCTGGTCTGTTCAGTGTACTTCACATTATACCATAATTATACATGACTGCCATCATTACTGAAGTGATCACTGCTTATTGTGTATTCTTGAAGCTTAATTCTGAGCAACATTGCACAGTAAATGACAGAGGGAACAAGGAGACCATTTTGCATTAAACCACTTGACCTCAAATTCACCCAAAAATGACATGTAGGTGGGTAATGTTGGCTGTAGGCCTAGTGGCAGTTTAACCTTCCTGAAATGGTTGGCAAGTCGCTTCTAGCTTACAATAAAGCTATTCAGACAGGCACAGCATATGCACGCACAACTAATAGAGACAATTTTCTAACTTCAACTTTAACTCTGTCAAATTTCTCTTTTACTACAAAGCAGAATTACACTAAATTAAAGTACCCAGATAAGATCAAATTAAAAGGTTAAATGTTTGTGACAAATGTAGACTTTGGCCATTGAAATTTTCCACAGAGGAGAGAGGAGAAAAGAGAAAAAAAATCCTGCAATGTTTTAAAGGCTATCTTGTTTGGTTAAGATAGAAGAGGAGCTCTCCCAAAATAGCATAGTTTACTTTAATGACAGATACAAGGTCTGGGGGAGTGAGCCTATATCTACAGAGCCACACCCATATCTGTACCACATATTGCATAATGAACTCCTGTAACCCAACTTATACTTAACCATATTCTCTCCTATAGGGTTTTCTGAAACAACTATTGCCTCTACTATAATAACTAAGAAGGTTTAGAGAAACTATTTTCTTCTTCTTCTTTACTTAGGCTATTCACTTACCTAAATTTTATATGTCCCTCTTGGGTGTCTGGTGCAATTCACTGGCACATCAAATAATGACGCATCATGAAACTTCAATGTAATCTATTTCTAATGTCATCTCTCCTTTAAACTATTCCGACTGAGCTCGAGGCGAAGCAGCCTCCAAAATGAGATCAGCTTACCTTTTTTTGCACGAATTACTGGATTTAGCAGTCTTCTGTGAGAGTGGCCCTGCTGCCTGTCCTCTGTCCCCACTATGCCCGGTGCGTCTCAGCCTGTCAGACTCGGACCGTCCCGTTGTGTGTCCCCCTGCTGTGACGCAACGACTGCGGCGCTCTCTCGCGCAGCGTGTCCAAAGTGTATGTGAGAGCCTGAATCTGGCAGGGCAGGGTCTCACAGTAAAGAAAACATATGGTCTTGTCTGTGTAGCGTTCACTTCTTACTGAAATCCGACACGCACAGCAAGCTGCAGACCTGAATTACGCAGAATTTTTACGCACAAATATATTTTTTCTGCAGCTCCTGCACATGTGGAAAACGCAGACACAAGCTGAAACCGTATTGTGGGCTGCTTACATCCAGCATGTATTTACCGCTGTCACGTCGAAACAGCCTTTTAAAAGCCTGGAGCGTCAATAATACACACACCTCTCCGTAGTTATTAGTCATGCATGGAGAGAGCCTATGTGTTATTGTAGCCTATCAGCTGGATGTTTTAGGTAATTGATGCCCTCTTGTGCTGAACTCGGTCACATGACATGAGAGTTCAAATGTGATTTTACCGGAGGGAAGCATGCTGGCACTGCGACGAGATAGTGACTGTTCTATTTCTGTCCCACCAGACGCCCATTCCTGTAAGAGGGTGAGGAATGTAAGACTAGCATTAGCTGAGAGAGAGAGAGAGAGAGAGAGAGAGAGAGAGAGAGAGAGAGAGAGAGAGAGAGAGAGAGAGAGAGAGAGAGAGAGAGAGAGAGAGAGAGAGAGAGAGAGAGAGAGAGAGAGCGCACTGTGAACTGCAGGAGGTAGAAACCAACCTTTGAATGTCCAAAATATGGAAAGTTAGAGAAATCTCCCACCCAAAGTAGGCTACAATTCCAAATGTTTCCAACCTCCCAAATTCCTCTAAACTCCCACTGGTACTTGAAGAAGAGGAGCAAACATTGCTACATGCTGCCGAATACATTCATTCTTGTTACGGCCTCAGAAATAATATTTAGCTACATTATTTTATTATTCATCATGCATTATTTTTCCACTATGAATTTCTGTCTTGTACTTACTGAACATAGTGCATAGAAAAGTTTTATAAAGTATCTTTTGTATGCAATGCGTTTCTGTAACAACTGCATTCAGTCATGTTGGCATTGTAACAATGTAAGTGGTATGTATTTTAACAATTAATTTATTCATATATGTGATAGATCACAATGTGCTTTGGCAACACTTGTTTCTGTTCGATTCGTGCCAATAAAGCTCATTTTTGAATTTGAATTTGAGAGAGAGAGAGATAGAGAGGAGGGGAACCTATGAACCTATGTATGTATTAATATGATTGTGACAGATAGGGATGTGTAAGGAGTGACAGCTACAGCAATACCATAATAGCATGGTAAGCAGTGGTGGAAAGTAACTAAGTACATTTACTCAAGTACTGTACTTAAGTACAATTTTGAGGTACCTGTATTTTACTTGAGTATTTCCATTTTATGCTACTTTGTACTTATACTCCACTACATTTTAGAGGGAAATATTGTACTTTTTACTCCATTACATTTATTTCACAACTATAGTTACTAGTTACTCTTCAGATCAATATTTTATATTTACAACATTTGATCATCTTTATAAAATAACTATAAAATAGCATTGTTATAGATTAGACTACCCAAAAGTATAGCTAAATTGTTAAGATTAGCTTCACGTTGACAACTTTAAAATGCTGCTTACATGTACATGTATGTCAATAAATCAGTATTAATATTCCAATAATTTATGAAAAATATAACTCTCTAAATGGGGACACTTTGCATAATGAGTACATTTACTTTGATACTCTAAGTACATTTTGCTGCCAGTACTTATGTACTTTTACTTAAGTAAGATTTTGAATGCAGGACTTGTACTTGTAATGGAGTATCTTTACATTGTTCTATTGCTACTTTTGCTTAAGTAGAAGATCTCAATACTTCTTCCACCACTGATGGTAAGGCGGGCTTCCAGGCAGCCTGACACACAGTCCAGTCCCTCACCTCATAGCAGAGGCATGACTCCAGTTGGCCTCCAGCTGAACGCCTGCTCTTCCTGCCTTTAGTTTTGCTGTGTGTGACTCATCCTCTACTGGATACTATCAAAGCCTCCCTGAGATCACCTGACTTCCAGTCACTGCGCTAAGAAACCTGTAAAATTGGCTCCAGTCCAATCAAAGAAAAAAAATAGTTGTTTGATATTTTTTTTTCTGTCTTTCTTCATGTTTTCCTGAAAATAGAAACCCCTTTCATTTTTCCATCCACTGGTGTTCAGAGCAAGAGGCCATATGAGGTATACACAGGCAGAGGAGGGAGGGACCAGCAGAGACACTGAACACTTTTATACTGACCTCTTCTGTCTTGAAATTGCACTGCACCTTGAACACAAGACCTTGAGTCAGATGATACAGACAGGGGTGGGAAAGTTGCTTCAAAAATGTAATCTGTTACAGGAAACTGATTACCTGTCTGTATCAGTAATGTAATCATTCAAATTATTAGTTCTTTTGGTTATATTTGTTATTACCATGCCACCAAAATCCATAGACTATGACATTAAACAATTTATTGTAATTTACAGACTGTAAATTGTGTACTGTCATCACCATCTACTGTTATCAAAAAATATTTTAAGAAGAATAAAAAAGATGATTGTATCCATGATTTCACAGCATAAAATGTATTTTCCTTATAAACAAATGTCTAAGTAATCCAACAAGTAATTACCTATTTTATCAATAATAACTTATAACTTTGTTTTCTTGGAAATTGTAACAGATTACAATTACTGTAATTCTACTTCATGTATTCCATTGCTGTCCAACCCTGAATATGGGTTATATTCCAAATCAATTTATCTATCCCACAAAGTCAGAAATTGTACAACAACTTCTCAACAAAACAAAACAAAAAAAAAGTGGAGCACAAAAGCATTTCTGACATTCAGAATGAGATTTGCTGTTCACAATTCTCACCCTGTGCCTTCCATGCCATAATGAGCGCATTATGATCCAAACTGGTCGGGAGTGAGAAAGGCTACTTTGTAACTAATCCCATTGAGTGGGAGGGTCACACAGGCCAGTCTTGTATATATCGCAGTAAAAATCACTTTTGCTCCATCAGAGTAAACATAGCGGATATATTTGCCACATTCCCTTCTCTTGACAACACACAGCCGGACTCCTCGTGGGACTGGAAGGTAAAGAACTTATGTATCTACTGAATAACATTACCAAGAAGTCAAATCCATGTCTTTTTGCTTGAATTTGTAGGTGTGAAATGTCATGGTGCACAGTGCTGCTGTACAGTGTTTCATCTCAACTGTCTCTGTAAAAGCCAAGTAACAGCATGCATGCATGGACATTAACTGAGCCACTGTGTGAGTCAGACCCTCTTTATCTCACTGGTCATAAAGCTGCTCCTCATGTGTGTAGTAGCTGTTGTTTGGTTTAGCATTACCAACATTGCCTTTCTGGAAACCGTATCTCAGGTGTTGAGATCTGTAGATAGAAAGCCTGAGCTTTAAATTTGGTCAAAGGTACTTGGGCCATCCACACAGGCTGCCTCCCTACTTGCCCGCCTGCTGAAGTAGATGCCAGGAGGGATTAGGTGAGCTGAAATCCCCTGATGGGAGATGAGAAGGGGAAAGCTACCTCACAAAGAGTAAGTGTGCAGCCTGCTGCACGCATAAGCCATGAAAGCTGCTTTGTCCTCCTCTGATTCATTAACTCATAGGGCCATTAGGCTGGCCGGCTCACACCTCCAGATAGAGATGAGGACAGGGCAACGATAATGCAGGCAGGCATTGGCCAGCACACAAACTCCAACTCCAGTGATAAGGTCACAGCTGAATGAACTCTTACTCACAGTCTTGTTTACAAGTAACACATGTCTGGCAGCGGGTTTAGTTTAGTCTAACTTTCTGTTAAAATATGGTCTTTTTGATATGGCATAAAGTCTTGAAGGCAACAGCATTATGTGTGCACTTTATGTAACTGCAATAATTGAGCATGATCATTCATGGGTTTTGGGTCCTTTGGTTGACAGAAAGAGGAATATTTTATTTTTCTCAATTTTCACTGTTGCTATATGCTCCACTTGTTGGTTTCTAATCCTTTTTGTGAAGGACAACTCCAAAGTCACAGCGGTATGTGTCCCTCAAAGTTTGCTCCTTGGTTTATCTTAAAGGCATAATCATAAAAAAGATTACCAAAGCCATTGCTCTCACATTGTGCTTACAAAACATTTAAAGCATGTAATCCTAACAAGTAACAACACCTATTTTCATGTTTTCACACAGAAAATCATAAAACCGAATGAGACAAAAAAACAACAGATGAACAAAAGAAAACAAGCAAACATAAAATTGGCCCCTCTTCCATTTCCTCAATAGTTGCCTTTTGTTTCTGTGATCCCTGCTGTGCCAGATGTTGAGTCAAATTAATTTTGTCTTGTGTTCATGTGTTGACATGTTTCTAAGGTGAGATCTACAAACACCTAAAGCAAAAATAATGTTTATGTAAAACAGGTAGCTCAGCACAGTTAATGTAAACACACATTTCCCGGTTTTCTGTTTAAAGGAAATATTAATCAGAGCATAACATATTTTAACACTGGGCATTCATGTGGAGCTTTCATGCAAAGGACAAAATCTTTTCCACGGTGATAAATTGGTCTCCTTTGTATCTTTTTTTCCCTTGCAGTGATTCAAAGTAGATCTGAAGCAGAGAGGCAGGAGTGTCTCCTCATGAGAACATGATATCTCTGTGGTGAGGTGAGAACACATCCTGTAACTGAATAATATTATCAATAGGAATGAGGACGTTCTAAACATATTTCAAATTAAGAATAAGTGTATTAGGTTGAATGATTGTTAAGTCATTGTTAAGTCATTGCTAAGTAAGTGCTAAGTAATTGCAGGTTGAGTAAAGTGCAGTCCTGGTGCAGGGCGTTGGTGTTGTGCTGTGGGCGTCAAGGAAAACGACAGGCATCAGCACTATCATATCAGAGGGGTGATAAAGAAGGGCACATATAAAAGAATAAGGGGTTTAGTGGAATAATTGTCTTCTCCTAAGCACACCTCCGAGTCAGGGAATAACATAGAACAGGTAAGTGAATGAATTCCCATTCTGTGCTCAGTTTAGATGTGAAGAAACATCGGTTATGAGAAAAGGTTCAAGGTTATTGGGTTGTTATTAGAACTAGGGGCACTGATATGGTGGTCCATAAAAGAGCTCATGGTTTCTGTTTATCTTGTGAACTCCATTATGTATATGCAAAACTGATAAATTTAATGATTTTTTTCCAGCCTCTTTGTTAGTGGTCTCCTTTAAGATAAGAGTTTGAATCAGTGTTAAGTAAAAACACTTGTTTGTGCACTGTTCACTTATTCAAATAGAATTAGAGAATAATGTTGCTGTAAACAGGAAATGCTTTACACTGGAGATGACCTGACATACCAGTGAATTATTCACTGACATGTTTGCTGATCCGTCCTTCCTACCCACCTCCACTCCCCTCACTCTCACTCCCACTTACTCTCTCTCGCTCGCTGCACTCCCACCTGTGGCTTCCTCTTTAATTCCCTCATCTTTCAGCCAGTCCCACTGCGTGAACCCTGCAAGCATGCCGTGCGGAGCCTTCAAGTCGTTTTTGTTCAGCCTGTCTCGGAGGAAGCCCCTGGAGCCCGAGGGAGAGCAGTCCACGTTTAACCGATGCCTCACCACCCTGGACCTGGTGGCCCTGGGGGTGGGCAGCACCCTGGGGGCCGGGGTGTACGTCCTGTCCGGAGAGGTGGCCCGAGCCACCGCCGGACCCAGCATCATCATCTCCTTCTTCATCGCGGCCCTGGCCTCCATATTTGCCGGGCTGTGCTACGCAGAGTTTGGGTCTCGGGTTCCCAAAACAGGCTCGGCGTACCTGTACAGCTATGTGACTGTCGGAGAGCTGCTGGCATTCATCACTGGATGGAATCTGTTGCTCTCCTACGTCATAGGCAAGTATGATACACAGGATTTTGTTTTGATACACAGACTGGGGTATTGCTTGCACATATTATTACATTATCAAGTAGCAGTTAATTATTCAATGGGTTATAAATCTCAGTTTCAGAGAACAAATCTGATTTTAGTAGTTCCTTATCAAAAGTTAATTGAAAAGTGTTAAATGGTTATCTTAATGCCTTTGACTGTAAATGCCAAAATTGCATAGGATGTGATTTGAACTTGATCTATACTGATTCTCTTGTGTAACATGTTTGGCTCGCTGAGAACACTGAGGCCCATAAATGATCAACCATAAACACGAGACTTTAATACATCCTGTAACCTTTCACCTGCTGTAAAAGCAGATTTGTAATGGTTCTCACAACAGAGAAAGTTTAGCAGTTGCCACTTACAGTGCTGTTACACAGCTTGTTAAATTCATTGCTGCCATGTTATAAGCCTGAAACCAAGAGCGCTGTTCAAAATTACATAAGCTGTAAAGTTTAAATGACTCGGGTACAGAAATGTCACCATCACTGTCTTTCTATTTATGACTATAATTAAATGGTGACTCAGGTTGAGTAGTTTATTGCATCTTTCTCTCATTATCTCCTCAGGGACATCTAGTGTTGCACGGGCATGGAGTGGCACCTTTGATGACCTCATCGGGGGCGTCATGGCTGCGTTCTTTGGAAAACACACCGCCATGGGCCTCCCCGGCCTGGCACCCTACCCAGACTTCTTTGCTGCTGGTCTCATCATGCTGCTGGCAGGTAATGTCACTTTATTGACAGTTCTGGCAACAGAACAGTAGAACAGAACATGGTGACCATAAAGGAAAGAGGTAAAAAAAACAACAACATTCACCTTGTTTTCCATGAAGGCCTGCTAGCGTTTGGAGTGAAAGAGTCAACAACAGTCAACAAGGTCTTCACCGCAATCAACATCCTGGTGCTGCTGTTCGTCATCATTTCTGGCTTCATCAAGGGAGACATCGCCAACTGGCAGATCAGCACAGAGGCTGTGCTGAACGCAACAGCAGAACTCAAGTAATGTCTAACAGCAATATAATCCTATCTGTGTTTAGGTGTGTGCAGGATCCTCTCAATCCTAGTTTGTATTGCCCTGCCATACATGACATGGTTGTCTTAAATAAACCTGATAATGCTCACTCCCATGCAGAAACCTGAGCTCTACAGCCAATCTTACAAGCGAGTATGGAGTTGGTGGATTCTTCCCCTATGGCATGGATGGCACTCTGGCCGGAGCTGCAACGTGTTTCTATGCCTTCGTTGGATTTGATTGCATTGCCACAACAAGTGAGAGGAAAAGACTTCATGCAGTATCAGTTAGCTTGTATATGGTTATTAGATTTAAGTAGGCTTTTAGCCATAAGTATTTTCTACAAAATAAAAATAAGATAAAGAAACAATTACACAGCTATGGTAATGTAATATCTACTGGATAATGTAATAACTTGTAAAAATGTAATAAAATGTCCCACTAAATGGGTTGAAATGTAGTCATTTAATTACTCTAAGCAATAATTATATAAAACCATAAACCCTGATCTTATTTGTGCCTCACGTGTGAAAATGTAAAAGCTGTGTTTAAACAGAGAATGTTGTGTTATTCTCCAAGCTAAGTGTCAAACTAATGCTGGGTCTTGGCAGGGCCTTTTTTTCAGGAAACACCCAAACCTCTACTCCACGCCAAAGGGGGATTAACATTAAAAGTATCACTGACTTCTGTGCATCCTTCTTCCTAGGTGAGGAGGTGAAGAACCCCCAAAAGTCAATTCCCCTGGGCATCGTGGCCTCGCTGCTCATCTGTTTCCTGGCCTACTTTGCTGTGTCTGCTGCTCTCACCCTGATGATGCCCTACTACTTGCTCAATGTCCAAAGCCCCCTGCCAGTGGCTTTTGAATACATTGGCTGGGGTCCCGCCAAATACGCAGTGGCTGTGGGATCGTTGTGTGCCCTTTCTACCAGGTGAGGAACTCCTACAGTTGGGGTCATGGGGTTTGATTGGTGTAAAATATTAATACAAGCATGTAATTTGTGATAAGCGATTTGTCTTTATGAAACCAAATACGAAAGCCTAATACAGCTTATTGGTTACTCAAGACAATGCATCCTATTTCCATCACATAAGTGTTCTCTCTAAATTTGTATATACAGTGTGAGGATACATTTATCAGTTGAGTCCTGCAAATTGAGTTCAACATAGTTATCATTAATGCAATTTTGTGATCAATAGAGACAATGAAACACAGCCATTCAGGAAACAGGGGTGGTCATTAATGACATCACCAATCAATAGGAAACTGTCTCCTTAGTCAGAGTCATCGCCAATCTCAATGCAACTTTAGAATAAATAGATATAGATGATCGAAAGAACAGCCAATCAGGAAAGGGGGAGGGGCTTAAATGACATGACCAATCAATAGGACACTCTCTCAAGGCTTTGGCTAGGCAGCTTTGGGATTGCTCTCCTGAGCTGTCACTCATGTAAATGTGACTTTTGGGTCAACAAATACAGGCAATATCACGTATCTCAGTGCAACTTCAGGATCAATACATCCAATCAGGAAAGAGGGGGGCTTAAGTGACATAACCAATTAATAGGAAACTCTCCCCCAAGTCCAACAAGTTTAGGGTCAAAAGACACAGATGATGAAAACCAGCACAACTTTTTTTATTTTTTTGGGCCGGACCAACAGACCAACCCATACTAGCTGCTGGTTGTGGCTCATATGCCTATCTGTCTGTTCATTTGTGTTCCTGAAATAAAAAGCAGTTGTGCTGGTGTTTATAAAAAGATTGTGTTTGTCCCTGCAGTCTGCTGGGCTCCATGTTCCCGATGCCCCGCGTGCTGTTCGCCATGGCGAGAGACGGTCTGCTTTTCAAACCCCTGAGCAGAGTCAGCACCAGGGGGAGTCCTGTCATCGCCACACTGTCATCTGGAATCGTGGCAGGTACGGCTGTCTTGCTGGAGGATTTCTCTAGCTTGAATTAACATTTCCAGCGGTTCATGACTCATGAGCTTACACGCATGCTGACGTTTATGGCCTTGAAGTAACTCTGTATTCCCTCTTTCTTGTGTTCAGCCATCATGGCTCTGCTGTTTGACCTGAAAGCCTTGGTGGACATGATGTCCATTGGAACTCTGTTTGCTTACACACTTGTGGCCATATGCATTCTAATACTGAGGTACTTATGACTCTTTCTCACACACTTTCGGCCTTTTACCCTGAATATTGATCAAGCAAAAGGAACATATCCCATGTTATTTTTCTCATCTTTGCAATCAAGGTACCAAGTGGGTCCAAATGAAGACGATGAACTGCAGATCAGAGAATCAAACACCAAGTTTGGCTGCCTAAAGCCTCCTTCATCTCCCACTACAGACACCTCAAGAACAGTCACAAGCTTGACTGTATTCTCTAGTAAGTGAAGCGGAAATACCAACACATCCATGGCTTCTCATTTGTTTCTTAATCTCTCTCTCTTGGCCTTTCTTTCTGGTCCACAAATCTCTCTCATTCAGATATCCCTAATGAATCTTTTTCATCTCTCTCTCTCTCTCTCTCTCTCTCTCTCTCTCTCTCTCTCTCTCTCTCTCTCTCTCTGTCTCTCTCTCTCCAGTTGCTTGTGTGATTGCCCTTTGTGTCATCCTGACCCAAGCCATAGACGCTCTGTCCCAGAAGGAAGTGTGGAGTCTGGTGTGCGTCGCCATCTTAGCCTTCATTGTGGTGGTCAACATTTTCTTTATGTGGAGAAACCCACAGAATGCCACCAGGGCTTCTTTCATGGTGAGCACATCTTAAGTGTAAATCTGTGCGATCAGACTGAAATCTAGTGTGTTATTTGTTATGAGCATCAACTGGAAAAGCCTTTAATATCCCCCTTTTCTCTGTTCATAGGTGCCGTTTCTTCCTGCCCTGCCTGTAGTGAGTGTGTTTATTTATTAATGTCTACCTGATGGTCCAGTTAGGAGGAGACACATGGCTACGATACGCTGTCTGGATGTTAGTGGGTAAGACCTTGGAGTCAGTCTGCATGCATTTGCAGTCATAGATGAAAGAACATAGAGTTCAGAGGATTGATTCTGAATTGTAATGACCCTTCACCTCTCTCTGCAGGGTTCCTCATCTATTTTGGCTATGGGATCCGTCACAGTGTTCAAAAGCAGCGTCTCCTGTCCAGCCAGATGCAGATCGAAACCATCAGTGGCAAAACAGACAAAGAAATCATCAAAGAAGAGAAATTCTGAGCTTGGGCAGAAAGGAGGGAAATAGATTGAGATGTTACAGCAAGAACCTACTGTAAGTGCGTAACTACTGTTCTGCTTGGCCTTGGTGCTGATCTGTGTCTGCCAGAGGTGGGGACTCGAGTCACATGACTTGGACTACAGTCAGACTGAGTCATAATTTTAATTGCTTGAGACTTGACTTGATGCATGAAGAGAAGACTTGAGACTTGACTTGACTTGGGTTCTGGTGACTTAGGACTTGACTTTGACTTGTACTTTGATGACTTGAAAAGATTTCTAAAATCTTGACAAAAGATCTTGTGTTTGTGCAAATGACTTAGATTGAAAGTGATGAGATTTGTTCCACCAGACTGAATTTAAATTCTGTTTTTTGAATTTGTATGGAACTATTGAATTTATTGAAGTTGAAAGTGATTATAGAAATCAAACTCATGAAGCACTTAACACGTTTTTATACTATTAAAATGATATTGAAAAGTCCTAGATATTTTGATTTGTTCTGACTTGATTTGGCATTCTACGTTTAGATTTGAAACTTGACTTAAGACTTGACATTAATGACTTGGGACTTGACTTGAGACTTGTGCCTCAAGACTTCAGACTGACTTTGGTCTGGAGCAAAGTTGACCTGGTCACACCTCTGGTTTCTGCTGTTTTCAGAGAGTGTCAGCATGATGTGTTGATGTGCAGACAAATGGACAGATGGGCCGACCTGACGCCTTTTATTCCACATTGCCACTGTATTACATGGTGATACAGTTTGTGATTGTATATATAAACATTTTCTTTCTCTGGTAGTTACAAAAAGAAACTCACTTAAGTGTTATTTCACATTTCACTGTGTAACATAAGTTCAAGATGTAAAGCAAAGAACAGGGAATGATGATATTTTTCACAACAAAGCAAAAATATGTGTAAAAAGGGCTTGAGCACTTTTCTATGGATAATTAGCATTTTATTACAGTTTGATAAAAAAGAAAGTTTACATTTTTCATAACAAATGTAAAAAATATTCAGATCTAATTATGATTTACAAATGAAATGAGAATTAGTTTTTTACATATCAAAATACAGAGGTACATTTACAGTATATAGATGTAAAATGTAGATAGAGAATGCCTTTTGTGGAATGTTGTATTATTTGTTTTTAGCCTGTTTGGAGATTTGCTTAATTAATGGTTTATTGTTTTAAAGTGTAAATATGGAAAATGTACAAATGTTCATGAATGATATTTTGTAAATGTATCTCTTGATTAAAAATAAATAATCAAGTTCTCAAGATGGTCTGGAACACATTTTTCCATTGACAATTTGATAATAATGCCCAGTTCCTGATCCAGTATAAAGACCCAGAAACTGCTGACTACCCAGCGTTCACAGAGAACAATAGCACCTTTCACATGAGCTTACCTGTGTCATGTTCATAATCATGGCTCAGTTAGCCATTCAAAAGGAAAAGGTCTGGATTGTTCATCCCACAGTGTCTCTCCCAGAGGTACAGTATGTCATGGATCTCTTCAAACATTATTTTCTTTGCTTTTTTGTTTTGAAAAACACGCTTTCATTGGTGTTAATTCGTGAGTAGAGACATTGCACACTTGAGAGCAACATTTGAGTAGCGCCAAAGTGAAATAACAGACCCGATCCAACTCCATGAACTCTTCTTTTCACAGTCAATGAACAAGAATGTTGGGATGTCAGAGAGTGTTTCACAGCATCCTTAATATATGATGTATTGCAAAAAGACATCAAAAGAAAGAGTTGTATGCTTCACAAAACAGATTCATATAATATAATTTAAAATGACAATCCCAAAAGCTTACAAGATCAGTTTTGTGTTGATGAGTCTAGATGAAGTGTAGTCTTCTGTTTGTTTTACCTGTCAAGAGACAATTAATATTTGAAGGATACTTGATTTGTTGGCCACCAAATGTTTTTTAAAAGCCCTGCTGCAGTCCCTTTCTGGGGTATGTGGTGTGCTTTGGAGGGCCAGCGCACTTCCAGTCCAGCAGCTAAGCAAACAGGCTGTGCTATTCCACACGGAGGGGCCTCTGTCTCTGGGCCCTCATTGGTCCGGACAAGCTTGAAAGGCTCCATTGAGCCAGTCAGGAGGAATTTGGGGTACTAATGCCACTCTCAGGAGGAGGAATTTGTGTGATTCCGTTAAACAGCTGACCTCACTTTGCGAGCGCTGCCCTCCTCCTCCTCTCTCTCTCTCTCTCTCTCTCTCTCCTTCACTCCTCTCTCGCCTTCTCTCTCCCCTTTCCCTCTTCTTCTGGTTTCTGCCGTGCGTTCTCTTGTGAACTGTGTTGAACTACATGAACTAATAATCCACAGACCGCCATAATAATCCATAGATCGGTCATGCTTTTGGTGAAATTATTTGGGGCGAAGTGGAGGCTGGTATTGAGCGCTCTCTTCATTTGTGCTCTAATCCTCGAGTTAGGTAAGTGACTTGCTGAGCGGTTCTTTGAACATGCATTCCTAGAGGTACAAAGGGAGGTAGATTTCCGCCGGCCTAATACAAGATACGGCTTACTGTAGAAGTTGGGATCTGATAGAGAAATTTTACTGAAATGATAAGCCTCACCAATGCCATATATAGCAGTCTTGCCATATTCATCTTTGTAAGCATAGTGAGTGGTTATTGCTCAGTTCATATGACTCATCTTGTGAGTGTATCTGCATTTGTGATATTTTGATGCTGTATTATGTACTTTACTCTGCAGGGTATTGTCAAAAAGATGCTCAAGAACACAGGACCACTCCAGGGAGGAAGCCCAAGCCCACTAAACCCAAACTAGGGAAAGCAACAAACAAAGGGCCCAGAGCTGTAACAGCTAAACCCAAGGTCAAAGCTACACCTGCAGCCAAGGGACAGACCTTACTCACACAGGTGCAGCATGTTTCAACTTCCAGTACAAAATAATTTCTGATAGTTTACATGTATCAAAGAGTGACCGGAATAACTTTTATGTATTTTCAAAAGAAGGATGCTAAACCACTTTGACTCTCAGATAAAACAGCCATTTATTGAGACACATGATTCTGTCTGTGTAAGTAACTTTTATGTATGTTCTTGTATCTGACAAATGTAGGTGCTGAACAAGGGTAAGTTCAAGAAGTTGGGTGAGACCCTGAGTGTGCAGGCAGGAAGCATCCTCGAGCTGAGGTGCAAGGGCAAACCTGTCCAGTGGGGCGTTCCCTCTTACCTGGAGGAGGATGATGATGGGAGGCTCAGGTAGGCAGCATTGCTTTATGGCAATGCATTAGTTAATATTTATTACACAGTACACACTGTACAATTTATTCTTCAGTTGATAAGGCTCACGCAGAATGATTACCAGTGACCGTCCAGACTGATTACTCATGCTTACCCCGGATGATTAATTACAGAGAATGATTAGTCATGATTACCCAGTATGATTGCTGACAAAGCCTGTTGGAAAATCAGTATGTTGTTTGACTGTTTCATATTTTCCACAGAATTGTCCAACATGAGAGATATGGAGTTCTGACATTAGTCAACAGTACGGGTGCAGACACAGGGGAGTACACTTGTTACCCTATGTACTGTGAAGACACCGACTGCAGGAAGGAGTATGACAAAGCTGTCAAAGTCTTTGTCTTCTTTCCTGGTACAATAAATGATCTTTATTGCAGCTTGAATACGCACTTCTCAGAACTGCAGGCCTCTGCTTTATTTTACCACCACCAGACAGGAAGTCATGTTATCTTATCATTGATTTGCCGTATCTGCTCCCTGTACTAACTAGACCCACAAGAGCTGTTTGTGCCGTCATCCGACTACTACGAGGTGATTCAGCTGCGAACCAACTGGCCGACGCTCCTCCCCTGCCAGGTGACGTCACCCGAGGCCAAGGTGACGCTGCACCGCGAGTTCCCCCCGTCGGAGGTGGCGGTGGACGGGGCAGAGATCTCCTTTAACGTCAGGCGGGGCTTCACTATCCACCGGCCCCGGCCTCATCACGCCGGAGCCTTGTACTGCGTGGCGAGCCTGGGAAACCTGAGGCAGAGCTCCACCAAGTACATGCTCATCTACGTCAACTGTGAGTTCTGCCACAGAGACATTCATTCCCTCATGTATTCAGTTATTCATTTTGCTTATTCCTGTTCATGGTTACAGGGGGCTGGAGCCTATCCCAGCATGCATTGAGCAGGAGGCAGGGAAACACAGTCCATCACAGGGTTAACACAGATAGACAATCATCTCACATTCATACCTATGGACAATTTAGATTTCCCAATCCACCTGACTTGCATGTCTCTGGTCTGTGGGAGGAAACTGAAACCCACACAAACATGGTGAAAACATGCAAACTCCACACAGAAAGGGCACAGACACATTAAATTGCTGAATACAAATCGCTGCTGGATGATTGTTTGGTGTAACTTATTACTTATTGTTACAACAACTCTACTCAATTGTTTACAACAACTCTACATTTGTTATCAGACCCCATGGCTCCTCCCGCCCCAGTGATCCAGGCCTCATCGAGCTCGGTGGCTCTGGGAGAGAACCTGCATGTCAGCTGCACCGTGATGGGGGAGCAGGACGTGGTCGTCGACTTCACCTGGGAGTATCCTGGACAGCAGGTCAGACGCTCAGGGAGACTACAGCTTCACTCCTATGCTTCATGTGTTTTATTTCCATACTGAACGGGTCACCCGTGCTGGTTGGTTTGCAGATCGGCAGGCCTCCGTACACCCAGGAGAGCGTGAGGCCGGACGGTGGAGGAGGTGCGGCCCGGCAGCAGTCTCAGTCCGTCCTGCTGGTGGAGGAGGTGAGGGAAGTGGACCAGGGAACGTACACCTGCACGGCTCAGAACCTGCAAGGAGCCAAGTCGGCATCCACCACCGTTAAAGTGGTCGCCAAAGCCAAGCCTAAGAAGCCATGAGCCATTAACGACTGGATCACATTACTGAGAGAGAGAGAGAGAGAGAGAGAGAGAGAGAGAGAGAGAGAGAGAGAGAGAGAGAGAGAGAGGTGGGGGGGGAGGGGGCATTTGGGTTAAAAGCATTTTTGGAGGCCAGCTGGGAAGCAAATTGCTCCGCCACAGCATTTAACAGTATTTTATCAGTTATCTATACATGAATACATAATCACAGCAAAAGATGTTCTGGCAACCTTTAAACTTTTGTAGCTATATGAATAATGGGCGCACAATACAATGTATGTTGGAATAGATATAGCTGAGTCTTTGTGGGTTTTTTCAGTATGGAAATTGTTGTGCATCATATGCTTGTATATTAAATAGTTTTATACACACATGGTCTTTTTGTGCCTATTTCCCCTTATTTTGCATGAATCCAGAGAATTGTCTTTCATTCTGTCTTGTGATGCAGATTCAACAACCTGTAAATAAATGCAAAAAGAAAAATCACATATATTTTTTATGTAAATATGCACATGAAACATTTATAAAAGGAAGTCATATAATAATACTATATTTTAATTTAGAATATAATATACAATTTATATATATATATATATACTGTATATGTGTGTGTATGTATATATATGTATATATATGTATATACACACACACACACACACACACACACACACACACACACACACACACACACACACATATATATATATATATATATATAATTGTATGTTATATTTTTATTTTATTATTTTGCATATACTGTAACTTTGGAAAAACAAAGTTCTAACTTGGAAATATATCATATAAAGAAATGATCACACTGTCAGGCTTTGCTGACAATATAATCACATCTTTATTTAGCATGCAGCCTATTTATATAGCATTTGCAAATAGGCTCATAAAAGGAAATATATGGAATTGTTTCACATTTATTCAAGTTAAGTGGCATTTGTTTGTGGACAGGAAAATACATTTGTGATCATCCTTGTTTATTCACGAGTTGTGATATACATATACATGATCATCTGTTTGTGAAACTTGTTTTGTGCAATTATTTATTTATTAGACAAATCTAACCCCATATGACTGCGTCTGGATTTCTGTTTGTCGGGCGCAACTAATTGTCTCGGCGCTAGATGGCGCTGTCACACTGTCATCTGAAGTTTGTCAGTCTGTTACCGGGGACCAAGCACATGTCTCCCTGCCTTCTCTGCTCCTTCTCAGCTATTCAAATCTCGGAGAGGAAAAGAGACAGTCCCAGTCTGCGCCTCTCTCCACTCGGCCAGCAGGCTGATCACTGTCTGCTCTGCTAAGTCCCTGGAAGTAATCTGCGGAGCCACGTATGCGCCATTTGTTTCATTATATAAGCAGCTACAGCACCGAGACAGAAACTGCAGCAGACTCCCGGTGTTGATCAAGAGATGTCCTGCATGCAAAATATGGTGAGCGCCAATTTTTCTGATCTTTTCGTGATCCGAGCTCCGCTGCATGCAGCGATGCAGCCGAAACCTGTGTCAGTATAGATGCATGGC